>NW_013525102.1:3578973-3610950 GCF_000836215.1 Papilio polytes
AAGTGGCCGCTTGCTCGTTTGCCACCTTCTATTATACAAAAAAAACCTATGTGAGAATACTTCTCAGATCTGAGGCGCCTTCTGCCTAAGCACTAAACACCTGTTTATTTTATTTAACAGCAACAAGGAATCAGACTTAAACACTTGGATGATAACTATTATTAAAGTCCGTAAAAATAATTAAAAACATACATACAAATGACCAAACTGTGTGTGCATAGCAGCTCTATTCAGAGCAGCATATCGAAAATTTTTATTTTTATCATTCATGTTATTTGTACTGCTACAGATATTAAATACGGTTCTGTCGAAACAATTGTATAATGAGTCTTGAGCACCACAAAATTCCTTCATCCTCATGCAGTTTAGGAAACTAAGAAAATGCTGAAAAATAAAATATTTAAATGTATTCATATTTTTCACATTACACAAACATTTTTCCAAGAAAATAAAAGATGTACTGACAAGAATATTGAATATCATATTATAAATAGAATAGTTTTGATAGATAGTTATTTGTTATATATTACTTAAAAATGGCCAAACTCTTGTACATAGGGTTATAAAATAGCCTGCAATTGTTCAATTAAGATTTTATAATTTCCAAGAGAGTGGAGACACAGGTACCAGCTAGTTATTTACTAAAATAACTTACAATGTCTGAATAATCTGGAATATCATTCATGATCTGCATTATAGTTTTCTGTAGTTGTTTAGGAGGAAGTGCTTTTCTTTCATTTATCTGTAATAAATTAGCTTGTTGAGCTGTAAATAACTCTGCTTGTTTCCTTGACCACTGACATTCTTCAAGGCTGCTGCAGACATAAAAAAGAACATTAATTTACACAATAATAGTAATATCTTTTGTAAATTATTTTTTTAACATACTTGTCTCTTTCAATTAAATTCATTCTTGTAAAAACTTCTTGTGGCTTTGTTTCTTCTGGTAGTGAAGGTGAACCTGTACACGGCACACCAACTGTTGATTCCATATGATTTAATCTCTGCAAGTACAATCATCTCGCTGAATAACATAAATTTTAAAATATGCACAAACATTATATTTCACTGATACCATCAAAATCATACATTTTTTAATACTTTGTTAAACTTTGTTTCTGTCATTCAGAAACTAAATGTACAAGTTAAGTTTTCCAACAATTTTTTTTAAATGGATACATTTAGAAATCAAGTACAAGCACATAAAATTTAAAATATAATTAATGTAATGCTATTTCATTTATTTATAAAAAATATTATTTTAACACAAAAGGATCATACCTCCTTGCTTAGGGATCTCATCATCAAACCCGGTCGACCTTTTTGATAATACACACAAAATGATTTATACAGGGACACTACTTGCACAAAAGTAAGTTTATCCAATTGCAACATTATCCTCCTCAAGTAGAAACCTGAAATATAATTTAAACATAAACTTATATAAATTACAGTAGATAGGGTTGGTAGAAAATTAACCAGTAAAGATTTTATACAAAAACTAGTACATAAATAATTCTGTGTTACCTAAAACACTGCATCTTGTGATAGTACAAGGGTTTGTCTCACTTTGTTCTATCATCAACTTATCAATAGTTGAAGTAACGCAGTCCATCAAAGCACTTATACCATTAACATGTATATTCTTGAGACGAACACAGAAATTTTCCAAGTGCACACTTAATAAATTATACCGTCCATCCGTAAGAAGTGTCTCTAAATCCTTAAAATCCATATCTGGGCACTAGAACATATATACTACATTATTATTTATATATTAAAAATATAACAATAAGCAATACAAATATTATGTATTATCAGTTACTAAAAACAGTACCTGAATTAATTTCAGGGCTAAAATACAAAAGTCTTTTCTATATTTAGGTGCCATAGTGCAGTTAATCATGGTTTTCGCTGAAAAAAAAAAGATTATTAACTTGTTATTCTTTTAAACTATATATACTATAGTGGAAATTTGGTCTATAAATTATGATTTGATTACCTACCTTCAATTTTTAATAAACCATATTCTCTAATAAAAGCAACGACTGCTATCTTGTGAGGTGTTATATTATCAACATTGCCTCGTACATTTATTAATCTACTAAAGTCTAAATTTTCGCCACTGCCTTCCATGTTATTATATTAACTTTTTGAGAGGGGTGGTAGAGATTCCTATCGCTATAAAGTCAATATTAAAATATAATACTAGGGTAATATTTGATACGTTATATTGTGAAAAGCGGTTTAAGTCAAGTTCAAGTTTTCATTGACATTTCCATAGTAAACAAAACACGAAAAATTGTTGCCAATGCAATGCATTCATGATAAAGAAAAGCACCGTGTTGTTGTTGCCAATTGCCATGGTTTGACATTGCTAATTGTCATTGAATCGTCAAAGTATTGAATTTATAGCTCTACAAGAATATTGTGGCATCTTTTTGACATCGACAGGAAGGCGCCACCGAGCATTTAGGGTTACCACCAAGGTATTACTTCCACATTAAAGGGCAATTCTTTCCTTTTGAATACAAAAACGCATATTGTTATAGATAGTACTTGCTTGTACCTTCTTAAGTGGGGGAGCAGACTCTGTAATTAAAGAACTTTTGTAGGAAACTTTAAGCAATGCTCTCTCTTTAGACAAAAAGGCGAGGAATAGCCTTAATATGATAGAAATTGTCTTATGTGATGCTTACGTACAGAACTGTAAAAATCTTATTGATTATTTAGATACAATCAACGCACAGTACAAACAATGTGGTTTGCGTCGTGATTCGAAGTAAACGACGCGGTGTAAAATTATTAGACATACAGTGTCTTGCTATGTCTCTGAGTACACACAGTAATTTCCTTATTACGTAAGTAAATAAGTATGTGTTGTGGCATATTGAATAATATCTATGTCGGTAGATGTAAATAAACAGTTCTCATTACGCACTCGCACAAATTATTTAATGTCATGAACGCGATATTTCTAGTTGCAGAAAATACATTACAACTAAATGTTTTGTCACTGCAATTTAAACTGAATAAAACAACTATCAGTATAATTTATAAGCCAATAATTTTTTAAAAATCACAAAACAAAACATATTATGCATGCGTCCCCTTGGGACTTCGGGAATATCTTGAATTAACAAATGGTAACACACTATCGTTACAATAGACACAAGATTCATAATTTCAAATGTGATTATTGAACTCCTCTACTTCTTTTTCGTGTTATAAATATCACTTACTTTAAAAAAAAAACCTCTCTTAAACTACTTTTAAACACTTTCATGAAATTACATAAAAAAAAACCACACAAAATGCTTAAAGTTAAGAGGGAATTGAACTGACAAATTGTGTCACTAATACCCTAACATTCAAGTGTTATTTTTATTTCCAAAAATTGTCAAGTGCCTAAAGACCTAAGTACCTTTATACAATATTGCAGTTGCAATTTTAAAGAGACTTGTGGCGCCCTCTTTACAGGAATGCTATATTTCTGGTTGGGCCAAACGTTTTTATACTCTTTGATATTTGATAGATAAGATATTTTAGTTTGCCATTGTACAGTTTCACTTATTTTCTAGTTTTTTATTTTACATTAGGATTCATTTTATAAAAGGACTTACATATGATTATATTCGTATTTTCACTAACTTTAAAAGTGTTTCAAGAATGATAATAATAAAGCCTCAACCATAGCAGAAAGCTAAAATGGGGATTGTTTACGTATCGTTTGTCCTTCCAGTGTTTTATTTGTTTGTTTTAACTGAAACTTCACGTGTTACTGTTTATCAAGGGGATTCGTTGCCGCACCATGGTCGATGTGAACCAATTACTATACCACTTTGCCAGAATATTAGATACAACCAAACTATTTTTCCTAATATTTTAAACCATGCCAAACAATCAGATGCAAGTCAAGATGTGTTAAAATTTACAGCTTTCATAAAAGTGAATTGTTCTCCGGACTTGAAGTTTTTTCTGTGTGCAGTATATGCTCCTTTATGTACAATATTAGAGAACCCGATACCGCCATGCCGTCATTTATGTGAATCTGCTAAACATGGTTGTCACACAAGTATGTTTTCCTATGGATTTCCTTGGCCAGAAAATTTGAAGTGCTCGTCATTTCCAGTTGCTGGCAAAGGTGTCTTGTGTTTTGGCGATAACAATGGCACACAAGAATTGCGTCAACGTCCAGAGACAAAACTTCCAAAGGTAGATTTTAAGGCAAATATTGAGCGAAATCCTACCAAACTGCATGGGGCAAGGGACATCGGTTTTGTTTGTCCCATTCAGTTCAAGATATCCAGAAATTTGGATTTGGAGTACTCTTTGAAAGTTGGAGATAAAGTGGAGAAAGACTGTGGAGCACCTTGCAATGGTATATTTTTCAGCCAAGATGAAAAGAATTTTGCTAGGCTTTGGATTGGAATATGGGCAACATTATGCACCATAAGTTGCCTATTTACAGTTTTAACTTTTCTTATAGACACAGATCGCTTTCGTTATCCTGAAAGGCCTATAATATTTCTATCAGTATGCTACCTGATGGTTGCAGCATCTTATGTCATGGGGTGGGGAGCAGGTGATAGTGTCAGTTGTCAAGGACCGTTTCCACCAACTATTAGTGGTACAAGATTACCAAATATATCTGTAATAACACAAGGAACCAAACATGAACCATGTACCATACTTTTTATGGTTGTGTATTTCTTCAGCATGGCTTCAAGTATCTGGTGGGTTATATTGACACTCACTTGGTTCTTAGCTGCAGGGTTAAAATGGGGTCATGAAGCGATTGAAGCAAACTCTCAATACTTTCATTTGGCAGCTTGGGCAGTGCCCGCCATAAAAACAATATCCATATTGGCAATGGGAAAAGTGGATGGTAAGTTTATGCTTTGACTTTGACATTTGACTTTCTGCTCAATTCAATGTTCAGTTACATGCCACTTGATAATAAAAAAATACATTCTCTATAGAATGATTACTTTGGTAATGCATTGGGTTTACAAATGTAATATGGCTAAACCTTACTCATTCCTCTGGTGTTGGCACCTACTATTTTCCGCCTATCGGGGGACCTACATCTGGGCAAGTGGAATTGGTATTTCACATAAAAGTAGGTGTGATTGTAAGTGAGTTAGTTGTTTTACATTTAGTTTAGTTTAGAATTTAAGAAAATAATATGAAAAATTTCTTCACAGGTGATATACTGTCAGGTGTCTGCTATGTAGGACTTTGGGATGCGGAAGCTCTACAAGGATTTGTGTTATCTCCACTCTGTGCTTATCTTGTGCTGGGAACAATTTTCCTGCTGGCTGGATTTGTTTCATTGTTTAGAATCAGAACAGTTATGAAACATGATGGTACAAAAACTGATAAGCTGGAAAAATTAATGATTAGGATAGGAGTTTTTGGTGTTCTTTACACTGTACCTGCCCTCATTGTTATAGCATGTTTGTTTTATGAATATGTTAATTTTGACAGTTGGATGGTAACATGGCATAGAGATTTATGTACAACTCCAATGTACTCAATCCCGTGCCCATTTACTTATCATGATGTAGTAAGACCTAAATTTGAAATGTTTATGATAAAATATCTTATGACAATGATTGTTGGTATCACATCAAGTTTTTGGATCTGGTCTAATAAGACCTTAGTTTCTTGGCATCAATTTTTCGACAAAATAAGAGGTCGAAGAGTAGAAGCTTATGTATGATGAACAAAGTAACATTGCAGAAAGATGTAGGAATTGTGTCCTTGATCTTTTCAATTTGTTATTTTATTATTGACATAAGAACATTTTTTTTTATATTCTAGTGTCATAACAAAGATACTCACTCAAAATGTGTAAACCTCAAATTGAGCTATTTTAATTTTACTCAGTATTGATGTGTTTGTTCTCTCTAAAAGTATTAATTTTGCTTTTGCAAAATATCTTGAAAAATTACTCTAGATAGAAAAGATCAACTATTTTAGTGTTTTAATTTTTTTACAAACTATTTTTTATGTTATTATTATGTACTTTTAATTTGCTTTACACTTTTTTTATTGAATAAGGAAAACATGATATAATTGATTAACATTGTGGCTACAAATTTACTTATTTTAGTTAGTTTTTACTTTTTTAACACAATGTTTTAAATATCTAAATAAGGCTGATAACATAAACTACAAACAGTAAATAAGATAAAATTTCTTGAAAACCCATGTATTCATTTTTTTTTTAATTTTGGGTGAATTTGATGACAGCTATGATATATTTGTAAGAAATAGATAATGGTGTTTCTACACATTTTAGTTTTAAATACTCATATATGTAAATATGGATTATTTTTTAAGGTTTAAATAAAAAAAATCAGTAAATAAAAACTTATATTTAAGAATAAGATTACATAATTTATCTCAGCATACCCCTCCCTTTCGTGATCTCAAATTCTCTTGGAAGTAAAATTAAAAAACATTAACTATAATTTATGCTCTAGTGTATTTTCCCCAAATGTGAAGCATGAACACTGACGCGATGAAGAGAAGAGACATCACCAACACTGGCACTGGTCCACTGTAAACAAATATACAATTATTAATATTCATGATGCCTTATGAATTACCAATCATGCACAAGCAATTGTCACTATACTATTCTCAACAATTTTAATGTTACTATGCAACCAAATGCAGTAACATTAGGGATGGTGATAAAAATATATGTTTTGTAGTCAAACAAGATGTCCAATATCAAAGTCACACATTGTCTAACACACAAGAATTTAGCAATGTTTTTACAGCAGGTCATGTTAGCGAATATTGGTTAGCTATAACTCTACTTGAAATAGATCTCTAAAAAGCTTGAAACACGACATCTTATTTAATTTTCATATTAAGTAAAACAAAGGAAATATATTTACACACGTACACTTTTACGCCGGGAGAATCGTCGGTGTAGAAGCGCCACATACCACCGGAGCCTGCACCAGTGCTTCTATTCCGAGCAGCTGTAGTTGTGGTAGTAGATTTGCGTTGTCGTACTGTACTGCCGCTTGAAGATCTTGGGACTGCGGAAGATTTACTTGGTGACCGTCCACCAGACCCCACGGAAGTTGAGCTCGGCGAAGCTGGCTGAATTTACAATAAGAAAATTAATACTCTTGCTATTAATAAATAATTATTTAAATGTTATATTAATTAATTCGTTCTTTTACCATTTTCAGTTATAAATATTCGGATCTGCTACGCCTTTGAGAAGACTGATTAACTTTATGAAGACAAAGTTTTGTAGCAGACAGTCGAATCGGATTGGTGTTGTTGGCTGTGCAACGCGTACAATCACTTGACACGTAGCCGTTCAATGTTGTCAGTACTTTCGGTTCCATTCTTTTAACGCAATAAAAAAATCATATTATATATTATTTTATGATTGCTTTGATGGATGAAAAGTTTTTATAATTCGTATGTATTTTTACAAAATTGTTTAATTCTTTTCAAGAAATGGGGATAAAACTCAAACCCCAGAGTCCAATAGTGCCCAGTTCACACTAGGTCAGTACAGTAGCGTCGTTGCATTGGCAAGCGACATTCATTAACTTAACATAGCGCCTGTAGGCTTTCACATTCAACCAGTTGTTCGACAGTCCAATCAGAGCCTAGTTTCCAACTGTTATGACCAGGTGAAAACCGCGCATAATGTAAATAGAAAAACAAATTCTTGAAGTTGACAAATGACATGTTGACATTTCCTGTTCCTACTTTTCTAACCTAAAACTTCACCTAACCTATTTAGTATTTACTACTTATTTTGCTGAGCCACGATTTCGGACTAATCTGATTTGGATATATATCACGAAGATCTTCATTTTTTATGTATAAATATCAAGGCGAGATGTAAAAAGTAATATGTCAGAAATAATAAATTAGGAAATAACTTCGAGTGTACTCGAAGGTATGTAATATGATTTTAAGATTCAGTTTAATAACCCAAAAATTATCTACGGCAGTTAAAATTTCAAAAACTAGTGCAATGAACGCAAGCAAATGTTATTTTCGCTATGTTGAGGCGGAGGAAAAAATCGACGTATCATTTTTGTTAAAAATTAAAGATGCGGTAAGACAGTTCAATTTTAGAAGGCAACCTACTGAAAATATACAAATACTATGTAACCGTATTGAAGCAAACGTCCAAAAAGTTATTTCCAAGAAGAGAAAAAAAAATGAAAAGTCTTCAGTTGATGATAAAATAAAAATTGCTTTGTTGGATGTCAACAACAAAGAAATGTCTGATAAATATTCTTGCAAGGATTTATTTGAAATGGAAGGACCTATCAAAGTACAAATATGTGAACAGTTTTATGAAGCTGTGTTTAATGCACCATGGATTATCAATATAAGTTTACCTAAAAGTTTACTTGTTGGATTTCCTGTTTATCCTGAGTATTTTCAAACTCTATACACAATGAAGGATAAATCTAATTTCAATTGGTATGCAGGCAAACCTGTTAATGACCAAGGAAATGTAATAAGTGATGTACACATTAATTGGATTCCAGTTGGAAATAGTTATTCATATGTTCCAACATCGGTGGATGTGGGTATGAAGTTGAAGTTGGAATGTACTCCAGGTGAACATGTTTTTGCTTAAAACCCTTTAATCTACATTATTAAGATAATATTTATTACTCAAAAGTGTGAAAGTCATTGCTCAATCATACAATTTAGTTTTACCAATGTACCTATATTTATTCAATGTTTTGAAATATGTGTTATTAACATTTATGTAATATGTGGTCTGGGTATATTTTGTATTTGACTTACGCTTTATGCTTCTTTTTTTCAATGATTTAATGGCACTAATGGCCTCATATACATTACAAATAAAAGTGCAAAGAATACAAATACTTATCAATTTGAATAACATCTTATAGGACAGTTTTTATGTAAAAAAAAAAGTTAAAACAGGATCCCAAAAAATTATTTCTATTAATTTTCAGGTAATAACAACACCATTGGACCTGCTGTGGAAACTATTTCTACAACTGAAGTGGAAGCAGGACCTGGCCCATGTCCTTTTGAAACAAGACATCACTTTACATCTTCAAAATTAAAGGATGCTAGGTGCGCCTTATTTTTGTATAACTTTAAATATTTTTTTAAAGTCATTCAAGTTCAGGCTATACATGAAATGTTTTTTTTATTGGAATTAAAAGTTCCTGTATTAAAAAAGCTTTGTACTAGTACTAGGTCATTGGGTTTTTATAGACTAGGTTTATATGTTTTTTAGTTTACAGTTTCCGATGTGTTTCGTACAATATATTAGCAGATTTATATTGCGATTCGGACTTCACAAGAAGTGTACTCCATCCGTACTGCCCACCATATGCTCTTCAAATGGACTACAGGAAGCAACTTATTTTGAAGGAACTTGAAGGTGAGTTGAATACATTTAATTAGACCAAATTAATGTTTTAACAAATTTGATTTGATTGATGATGAACTTTGAGATTTGGGGTAATGGTATCAATTATTTTAAAATATTCATGATTTTAAACATCAATAACTTTAGGCTAGAATTTGTTTTATTAAAAAGGTATGAAACATTTTAAATATCTGACACTTTTTTAATTATTGGAACTTTTATCACCAGGATACAATGCTGACATTTATTGCCTTCAAGAAGTGGACAAGAAGATATTCAATAACAGTTTAGAACCATTTTTGGACAGTCTAGGATTAAAAGGCTTATTTTACAAGAAAGGCAAAACTGTTTCAGAGGGATTAGCTTGTTTTTATAGACAATCCAGATTTGAGTAAGTTTTTAATTCAGGTTTGATATTCTCTGTGATGCCTAGTATTTAAATATTATTTTAATTTAAACAGAATGTTGGAAGATGAGAACATTTTATTAGCAGATGCTATAAAAACTTTGCCATGTCTACAATCAACGTGGAATGTAATAAAAGACAATAAGCCATTGACTGATAGATTACTGAACAGATCAACAGTGGCAAGTGCAACAATATTGCAATCAAAAGACAATATAGATGAAATAGTTATTATTGCTAACACTCATTTGTATTTCCATCCTGATGCTGATCATATAAGGCTGCTTCAAGGTGGAATTATTATATATTGGCTAAGTGATATTAGAGACAATGTGATTAAAAAGGTTTGTCGATATTTTTATCTATTTCTTAACATTTTCATCTTATAGATTCATTTGCAACAATAATTTTGTCTCGTAATTCTAGCACCCTGGGAAAAGAATATCGCTGATTCTGAGTGGTGATTTTAACAGTGTACCTTCATGTGGTATTTATCAGTTATACACCACAGGTGTAGCTCCAGATAGTCTTCCAGATTGGCAGTCAAGTAAGTTTTATTATTTTTTAACTGGCTACACAAACACTTATTTCTAGTTTAATAAAATGTAATGTACATTTGAAAATACATAAAATTAACAGATGCTGAGGAAAAAATATCCGACTTGTGTCTATCACATGATTTCTCCCTTGGAAGTGCTTGTGGAACACCTCCCTTTACCAATTTTACGGTTGGATTTGCAGACTGTTTGGATTACATTTTTTATGACAAAAACGGCTTTGAAGTAGAACAGGTAATCATTTCAACATTAAAATTACAACAAAGTTTTGAATTATTTTTAGATATATCAATAACTTTTTTTTGTCAACAGGTCGTTCCGTTTCCATCAATTGAAGAACTGCAAGCCCATACGGCTCTGCCGAGTATTGTTTTTCCATCAGATCATATAGCTATTATTTCAGATCTAAGATTTAAGAAATAACTATTAAATTATGTAAATATGAAAAAAAGTATCATTAATTTTATTCCAATATTAAATTGAATATATTTTATAAATCACCATTATACTAATATAAGCCGGCAGGCAAAGCGTGTACGATTTGTTATAGTTCATAATCATGAGCCTGGCGATCGCATACAAGCGGTCCATTTCTCGTTTACCATAACTCATGTAAGAAATTGCCCCGATTTTTGACGGAAATAATATTACGTTTTACATTGAATTATAAAAAAAAGAAACAAAATAATTTATCTGTCGAAATAAATTTTAATGATCTGTTCCTGAACCGAACAAAACAAAAAAACAAATGTCAACTGTCATACGTCAATCATCCTTGTTTGTGTTGTGTTGTGTCATTTTTCAATCTATTGTATTTTTATTAACACGAGAAATAATACTATTTTGTTAATTCAAAATGTTCAAAGGATCTGTTAAATCGAGTTGCTTCGTGAAAACGAAACCTTATGTAATATTCAGTTATTTAGGTAAGACTTTAGTATATGATTAACATTCGGAATTTTCCAGTTACTTTGTTGACGTTACAGTTATTTACATGTCCTACATAATGTATGATATTATATGGTGGACTAGTATATTATATGTTGTATCACTAAGCATTCACAAGCAATTGTTTCTTTATTAGGTGGCACAAATCAAGTGGGCAACACAATACATAATACGGGATCTGTAAAGTTTCCGCAAGCGGCCCCTCTTAAATTACCGACAAATGTAGTAGATATAAATTCAGCAGAAATGGGAAGGTTTTCCCCACTACGAGAAAGAGATATTTCTGGTCCCGTCATTAATTTTCATGGGATAAAGCAAGTGTTTCGTGAAATTGATATCACTCTACAATCTGATCCACATGTTAATAAATATGACTGTCGTGGCGCTGTCAGTCTATCGTCGTCGATGCAAAGTAATGTACCAAGCCCGTTTAGTGGAAATCACACACACTTAAATATGCCAGGATCACAATGGGGGCAAGGCTATAAATATTTATCTGATCATCTACACAGCGCTCATTATTTGACATTGAGAAATGAGTATAGAGGAAAACTCTTCAACCAAGGTAAGATATTTCAATTATACTTTGTAAAAATATTTTAATTTAAGAGTTAACAATTCAAATTAATGCATCTATTAGTATGTTTCAATACAAAGGAAAAGAGCTTCTATATTAATATTAGTAGAATCACTGCCAGGTTATCATCTCTCTCATTTAATATACATCCTTATAAAAAGTATTATTTTATCTGTTGCTTGATTCATTAACAAAATGATAAGAAATCATACCTAAAAAATTTTAAGTCTGTGCATAAATAACAATGAACCTTTAATTCCTTATCTAACATGACTAAACAATCAATTACTGAACATGTTTTATGATCATATTTCTTCAAATACAATTTAATATAATTAACTTGTGTGTGATAATTTTTCAAAGAATAGCTGGCACTTTTGGAACACGGAAAATGAGTACAGACACACAAACAGTGATGAGTGCCAAAGAAAAACTGAAAAAAGCAGTGAAGGAGTATGGTTCTACAGTAATTGTATTTCATATTTCCATTTCATTATTATCTCTGGGGGCCTGCTATGTTCTTGTGTCTAGGTATGTTAAATTAAGTGCTTTATCTGCCACTATTGCTTGTTAACCAACATAAATTAACAAATGCAGCTTGACTTATTCTATAATAAAAATTACAAATTAGGATAATTCTTCTTTTGTTTTCAGTGTATGTAGTCATACATGATTTGTTTGTGGAATTACAGAAGTTTTAATATAATATAAAAACTTGTTTCTATTAGTTTTAGTACGAAATAATTATGGTTTTATTTGTTTTTAGTGGAGTCGACTTAGTTGCAATAATGAAGTATTTCAACATAAGTGAAGGAACACTTTCAAAAATGGCTGTATCCAATGCTGGAACATTTGTAATTGCATATGGAGTTCATAAGTTTTTTGCTCCCTTTAGGATAGGTGTTACCTTAACAGCCACACCGTTTATTGTTAGATATCTAAGAAAAGTTGGAATGTTGAAACATCCTTCAGTTCCAAGTGGTGGTGGAAATAAATAAATATTTTTTGTTTAAATCTTTTTATTTCATTGACAATGCTTTAATAACCAAAAACTTTTCAAGATTTCATGTGAGAATTATCATGAATGGTTTCAATTGTGAATCTTGGTTAAATGGAATTAGGGAACAGGAACCTACAGTTGAGAATTTTTACTTTACATTTTGACTGCGAAACCATATGGCTATGCTCTATTAGGTGTATTGTTGTATTGATCATAATCTATAAACGAGGGTCAAGAGACTGCTCGATCCCTGTTTAGGATAAGGTGAGAGCTATGAAAGGAGCAGGTGGAGGCGAGTGCTAGAAATAACCATATGTTGTCAAAAATAAAGTTGTTTTTATCATCTCCATCTTTGTTCTACTCGCGTAGGTCCCTGTACACCGGGTTATTTACGAAATCTCTAATTTTGTCCAAAAAACAGTATTTTTTTTACATTAATCTATGTTAAAGGAAAGGGGGAAGAGGAGACCATCTAATTCGGAAGAAGTTTATTCGGCCCCAAATTAAATAAATGCGTGTCTGACTAAATTGTTGATGATTCTTTGAGTTAATTTGTCGAATTATAAAGCATTTATTGATGTATTCAGACTTTAAAATCGATATAGACCAATAGACTACAATTACAATCTGTCGTTCTAGTACAGAGAAACGAAGTTGCAATTTTAGTATAATTTCGTATTTAACCAAACATGGACGAGTCATCGTGTACACAAGACGTACTACTTCCCGAGTTTGCGCAATGGTATGTAATGAGCTATACAGTAATTAAGTATAAAACACCTATAAATATTAATAACATTATGCCGTTACGTATTTGTAAAGTGATCATTATCTGCATTCTAGTGAACATATTGCAACAATCTAGAACCTGTATTATAACCTCAACTACGTTATAGAATCTTTTACTTTTTGTACCCTATCACATAAACTCAAAGAGTAATAAAATAAACTAATTGTTTTACTACTAAACCAGTTTCGATACTGTTAGACGTCAATGACATCGATAAAAGATAACCAGAGTCAAATGTTCAGACTATCTACCAGCTAAGCAGTGTTTATACTTAGTGATGAATGATAGCCGCATATACTTCTGGACATAATTAAAAACAGTTATTTGAGTTAACGAAAGTATACAAAGTGCATGTTTGTCTTTCTTAATTTGACTTATATTCACAAAATGTTTTCATATAAAGTTAGTATAATAATAACAATAACATTTGTCATTTTTATGAATGTCCCTTGTTATTCAAGGTAAGTCAATGTTTTTTTTATTCAAGACAGTAAAATGAATAGCTTGCTTATACCTATAAGCCTATAAATGTTTAATATAAAACACCTAATCATTGGCCACATCTAAATACGTAGCAAGTGTTTTGTCGATGATTTTTTGTTGATCCCAGTGAATTGGAGGTTTTGGAATCGTAATTCTTACTTGGTGGATGGATGGATGTTTGTTAGAGTTGTAGCTTAAAGTGCTGAACGGATCTTGATGAAATTTCACAGAGGTGTAGAAGATAGTCTGGAAAAAATATAGGCTACATCCTTTTTTTTTAATACACGCGGACGGAGTCGCGGGCAGAAGTTAGTTATTTACATACATACCGCCTTCTCTCCTGTCTTCCACGAGTTTGTTACACCTACTTCAAATCGAGTCGGCATAAGCATTCTGGCCGATGAAGAACTAATAATCTCGGTTTAAAAACATACCACTTCGATGGAGGTTTAGTAATACCTTGTAGTTTCATATGTATTTTTACCAGCTGTAAATTTAGCCTATGTTACTCACAGATAAATTTCCTTTCTAACGGTAAAAGAATTTTTAAAATCGGCCTTAGGAGTTTTTGAGTTATTTCACTACATACAAAAATACAAATCTTTTCTCTTCATAATATTAGTTTTTTTATGAGAACTAATAACTGGTATAAGTTGCTACTAATAAAATGTAAATACATTTATAACTACCTAAAATTAGTTTATCCACGTATTTTAAGAATACAATTAGAGACCGCAATAACATCTTGCACGAATTTCGAATGAGGCGGTTCGCCAGGTGAGTCATTCAGCGTTTTGTCGTTGAGTGTGCATACTCATAGCTCTTTTATTCTTTTGGTAAAAGGAAGGGAAGTGTAAGTGGATTTAGCGTAGGAAGGAGACGCATATTTCCTCTAACTATGTGAAATCGTCTGTTGATTAAATGTATGCACTAAGCAACACATCAAAAAATCAGAAAATGCGGGTGTCTATTGGCAGAGCTTACATCTCTATTTTAGCGAATTCCGTTGGCCGCTCGTTCGTTGGTCATCGTGTAATATAAAAAATAGACATTATGTATGTGTCATGATTGTTTACATTGTTTTTTTCTTATTCCAGTAACATTTCTTCACCTGAGGAACGATACTTGTTCGATTTCACTAAAAGTGATGATGTGGTGAATTGGCAAGAACAATCTGATACTGTACGAAATGTCGGTATGTCGAAAGCGTTGCTTGCGTTACATCAAAATACTGGGTACAGACGAGCCATATTTTTTGCATTATTAAATCCACAATTAAATGGCGCCGGTTTCGCGGGCATAAGGGCGATTAAAACATACAATCTCACTGGGTACACAAAACTACAGGTCAAATGTAGAGGTCAAGGTCAATATAACGGATTTAAAGTGGTTTTGCGACACAAAGGATTAAACGATGAACCTAACTATTCATATGAACAATATTTTCAGGTATTCAGTTATTATTTGTTAAAAATATATTTTAGGACGAAAATTTTTATTTTAGGATATAAGGAAAGTCAGATTGAAAAATGTCAAAAAGGAATCGTAGTTTTGAAAACAGAATGACTGCCGAAATACGTTACAAAGTAAATTTCGCATAGTCCATTTTATATAAAGTCAACTGTTTTGATAAGTTGTTTGTACAATTTGTAAATAGTGTTTTAAAGATAAAAAGCATTATGATGTCAATGTCTAGAGAGGTCAACGAATTTAAATCAGGAACAATTATTTAGAATCGTGAAAAATCAACATTTTAGTTTTCATTTAAATAACATTTTTTTTAATATAATTTCAGGCTCCCAAAGATGAATTCGCTATACGAACTTTACCTTTCTCTGAATTCAAAGCATACTACAGAGGCAAGAGGAACAACAATAGCGAACCTTTAGATACTTCCCAAATAACGAGTATAGGTCTCCAGATGTATGGTGGGGTGTACCAACCCATTAAACAAAAAGGACCAGCTACATTAGAAATCGATTGGATAAGAGCTGTATAAAGCCTAGAAAATATTCAACTTGTACTTAAGAGGAATAATGGAATGGATTTGTGTATAAAAAGGCAAAGATAATATGTATATTTTATTAGCTATAATTATGAACACCACTAAATACATAGTATAGGAGGCATGTTCGCGAGTTACCGCTGGCGCGTGGGCAGCAGCAGCGAGAGCGCGGTCATGGCGTCGGGGAAGAGGGAGTGGTAGTTGACGAGCGGCACGTAGGCGGCGGTGATGACGCGGCCGGCGAACCATCGCCCGTGCAGCGAGTTGACGGAGGCGACAGCGGTGGCGATGGTGGGGCACTTGCAGTACACGTTGCCCTGCGGCGACGCCTTGTCCACGTACACGTGCAGGACGCCGCCGTGCTTGTTGCACTCGCTGATCACGTCGTCGCGGATCTCGATGTCCCAATGCGGGTTCGTTTCTCTACAAACAATTACATATACAATGTTGCGAGTGCGCAGAATATTACCATAGCGTGCCCAAAGACTGGGCCGCAAAGATGTTAGTAAAGAGTAATAATTACCACTTTGTTTAACATTATTTTGTATTTTTCTATTGTTTAAATTTTTGGTAAATAAAACAATCATAATTTAAATAAATATATTTTATGTCGTGAATTATCTTCATAGAAGTTTTTAAAGAGTACTACTACTCCAAAGTTTATTAAAGCTACTGAATGATAATTAAATGTTTTATTTCTCAAGGAAACATAGTCATTCATTTCTTTATATTTATTACATCTTTAAATTTGAAGGTAATTGAACTAATGATAAGTTATTAATGTGTATATTTTTAATAATATTTTTTAATTGTGTAAGGTACATGTTTTGCTTTTATTTAACTTACGTGGCAGGATCAAACATGTTATTGAGCATGAAGCACTGTGTGGCTATGGGTGGCGCTACTTGCGGCTGCGGGGCTACTATATTAGACCCACTCCCCATCAAAACAGATGCGGCAGCTGGAGGAATCTAAAGTACAACAAATAAAATCATTATGTACCATCAATTTTATCAGCACTTATTAAAAAGAATGACTTGGAATAACATTAATATCAATTGTATTTTGACATAAAGGCTATCAGCATGTAATTTTAAGATAAATATTTTAGTTCCAACATAGTTCATGAGGAAAAGTTTTAAGACACATTTATGGAAGATAAGTTGCAGTTTTGGTAATACAAGTATTAAAATTTAACAAATTGTTTTATCTAATTACATTCATACACAAATATATAGTTTTATTTTTAATACAACTCATTACAGATTCAGGATAGCAGAATTTCTAAGTTCATCTGGTTACTGTAATTTTTTTTTATAATAACATGGTACTATTTTATTTCCATAAGTTGGTGATGAAAGAAATAATACATACTTGTAATCCAGTTCCTTCTGCAAGCTTAAACATTAACTGTAGACGGCCTGTTGCCCCGAGATCGACACCAGCTCTGTCCAGTTCATCAGCATCAAAGCGAGTACTGGAGCCCCCGTCTGTACGCTCCGTTACATTTCCTACTTTCATTGGTCTTCCCGCTAATTCGAATCCATTCAATTGCTCCATCGCTTTCTTTGCATCTGTTGCATGATGGAACTAAAGGAAAAGTAATAAATATGAACATATGGAAAATGGTTGTAAAAAATATCAGAGTTTGTTTTTGTTTGTGAACACATGGAAATTTTAAAACACACTCTGGTAGATTTTTATGTGATCAATGTGACATTAATTTATTATCGATCAGTTAATTAGGTAACATATTATTTAACATAGGTATGAAACTTACCGTCAAAAAACCATAACCCTTACTTTTCCCTGTTTCCGGGTCAGTCATAAGCTGGATGTGATCAATTTTCCCAAATGGCTCGAAAATTCCTCGCAACATATCCTCTGTAATATTAAAATGCAATGAGCCAACATACAGTCTAGTGGGACCATTACTTGTCTTTGGAGCTAGGTTGGGCAAAGTATTGCCTACTCTGTTTTTCTCTGCCTGTGTGTGTTGTACTATAATGGGGACACCAAGTAACTTTTGTCCCGTCAAACCCAAAGCCTGTAAAAGAAAATTTATTACAAAACATGACTTAAAAAAATATACATTTTTTAGTTACACCATATTTCATCAACTTACCAATGGGACTGATTCAGCATCCTTAAATTCTATGTATGCTATCCCCTTAAACCTCCTAGTTTTGTTACATGTGATAAGTCTAACATCTCTAACTTTACCAACAGATGAAAAGAATTCTTCTAAATCTTTAGCTCTTATCCGCTGAGACAACTGCATACAGAAAACAGTTCTCAAATCTCTTTCTTCTGGAGGCAAATCCTCTAATTTTGGTTCAATTCCTCTTGATTTAGACCGATATTCATTATTAGGCTCTTCTTCCCGACTCTTTTCGCGTCTCGAGTGCCTGTCCTTACTACGTTCTCTCTCTTTACTACGTTCCTTGTCTCTACTTCGCCTCTTTTCCCTGTCTCTATCACGTTCCCTTTCCTTATCTTTGTCACGATCTTTATCTTTTATGTGTCTGTCACTACGATCTTTGACACGGTCTTTCCGATCTCTGTCCTTTTCCCTCTCTCTATCTTTCTCTTTATTCTTTCTCTCATCCCTGTCTCTTGAGCGTCGTGAATCCCTATCTCTCGATCTTCTTTTCTCTCGAGATCTACTGCGTCTAAAATGAAATTACCTTGTCAATATATATAAGAACTTTAATGTACATCTTTTGTACATTTGTATGTATTTTATAGATGCCCATTGATACCTATATGCGTTTTTTATTTTTTTAATTCTTGCAATTTGAAGTATTAATTTTTTTGAAGTTAGTTTTAATAAATGTTATTTTATTTCATGTCATTACATCACTCAATCAAAATTGATATGAATTATCAAGTAAATATTATCATTAACAAATCCACACTGACAAAGACATAAAATTAATTGATTAATGTTTGTATGTTCTTTTTATGGGTTTCTAAAGCAGTGGACAGAGAATGAGGCCACTTTGGTAAAAAAAATTCTTAGTATACAAAAGAAGCTTATCCTTAAATGCCAGGTTCAGCAGAAAATGATAGTATATATACTTGTGTAAAAAAATTATGTAGTTACCTTCGATTGCCATCCTTTTCTCTGTCTCTGTGCTTATCAGAATACTTGTCCGATCGATGTTTTGAAGAGGATGTGGTATCCTGTCACACAAAGCACAAGGTAGAAGCAGCACCACAGCAACACGCCAATGAATAAATAAAAATGTATTAGTTAATTTATATTGTTAATTCAAAAACATTTGTGAATATTCCTTCACTAACAAGTTGTTATGTGATGAAGTATCACAAATGTTATTTATGACTTTGCCTAGATTAATTTACGACGGCTTTTTGTATTTGGTTTGTCAAATTTGTTTGCTTTTCTCTATTCCCCGCTGACTTACCGTTTAATAAACCATTGACTAAGGGTGTAAACAGCTAACATCACAGACGGAAACTTCTGCAAAAGATTTATCACCCATAAGAGTGTGACTTTTCCACAACGATTTTAATACATTTGGTTTAACTAGCAGACAAGTTATTTTTCATGTATCAGAAAGTAAAAATATTATATAGTATTGGATACCTCTTTTTGGTTCAGGTCGATGAAGTATGCTGGACAATAACCACAAAGTTCTATAAATATAAGAAACGATTCTCAAATGTAAATTTGTTTTACAGTTTTACAACTCAAATAGACATATAATTTAGATTTTATTAAACTAAACTAAAATAAAAGAACCTGCTATTTAAGTTTTCTTAGAAAATCACCTTGGTATGTTTAACTTTTACACAAAAATATTGTCTTCATTTATTGTGTCATTACTTTGATATTTTGTAATGCCCTACATCTTTTGGCTTTTCCATTAAATAAACTACAATAAATACAACTTCTGCATTAATTTCTTGTAACTAAAAATATTGGAACCAGATATAACAAAAACCTATATCTATATATTTACTCAACAGCAACAAAGTTAATATCTACACGAAGATATGTTTCTACTTTCTCGATGTTTTTCAAAGATGGGTCACTATAGATATTTAACAAAATGTATGATGCTAACATATTATCGTATCTACTTTACAGTCGCAATTTCGGGTAATTGTCTCGTTAAAATAAGAGTTTTAGATAACAATGTAATTGAAATTAAATGATGCATTCATATGCATCTGACAATACTCACCGATTTTATGTATGGAGCTTCGAGCATTGCCTCTACATCGAAATCTTCGGCCATTCTGTCGATAAAGAATTGATTTTTACCCTTAATAATACATATAAATTACCGGTTTAAAATTGATGCTTAAAATTCTCCTTATGCTTAATATTTTACATGCTACGGAATTTTACAAGACGACTCTATGTAATTAGTAACAAAATGGCGTTCACGTTTCCATTCCATCACTATTTGACAAATATATTATCTTATTGTAATGCAAATAGTACATTTTACGTACCTGGTAATATCAAAATATGTATGTAAGCTTGTAGTCTTCGTAATGGGCTTGTCGAACCAAATAGCGTCCAATATTATATGTTCAGAGATAAAGATAAGAATTAAGAAGTACGACCATATTTTTCCTTTCTTTCGAGTAGTTTTTAGGTTTCTGGCACTGACCACCGACTACAGCGCACAGAGCCCACAGAGCAGAGTTTACAATTGCTGTTCAGACCATAGACCACTGACAATGAAACTGACAAATTCCACTGACCTATACAAACGGATCGGCTATAAAACGTATATTTTTGCCTATTTCATTTTAACATTTCGGTGCTGGCGGTATCAATTGGTAGCGTCTGGATTCTTTCCGATTTAAACGTGCCTGTTGATGTTTAAAAACAGTTAAGTCTGCCTCAAATATTAATTTCGATCCTCACCACCGCCACCAACCGCGATAGTCAACGCTAAAATGGGTAAAAAAATCTAAAATGATATAAGATACGCTAAATGCGCTCAAATAGGTAAAAACGACACTTGTCCTAGTCGTCTATTTGTGGAGGTCAGTTGGTCAGTGGAATAAGTTATTCCACTTATTCCGAATAACCATTTTAGAACATTTTAACTTGATTTTAACGCACATTATTCACTACTCTTTGTCCTTTAGGTAGAAAAAGTAAAAGTAAACTGTCAGTTATTTGGCAGTTGTCAGAAAAATAAAAAGTACAGAAGTTTAAGTTTACTTTATTCCACTTACTTAGTTATATTACTGAATCTGAAGACGGAGACTATATTGCGTTTTTCTAAGTTAACAAAGTTATTGCCCTTATTTAGGATTGTAAAGTGTCTTAAACATGACTACTGCTGCCAGACCAACGTTTGATCCAGCGCGAGGTGGACAAGGACGCGGAGAAAAGGATCTTAGTGCTATATCTCGTCAATACTCTAGTCGAGATCTTCCAGGGCATACTAAACTAAAATACAGGTAATTTGTAAATGCAAATATATGTTTAATGGTTTAACATATTGAAATTAAACAAATGCATTTCTAAGATAGATTTAGAGTCTGATTAATTTCCAGAAATTGAGCATAAAGTCTATTTTTCCTATTTTATAGGGAACAAGGTCAAGGTACTACTGAAGAGCTAAGGACAAGAGATTTCCGTAAAGAATTAGATGAGAGGGAAAAAGAAAGCAAAGGATCTACATCGAGAAGGCAAAATGAGCCACCTGCAAAGAGGTTAAAAATAGATCAAGTACCAGCTGCTAGTTTAGATGCCGATGACCCATTGGAAGGAGATTCTACAGATTCGGATGACTCGGATGATGACACAGCAGCATTATTGGCCGAATTGAATAAAATTAAAAAGGAAAGAGCAATTGAACAAGCAAAAAAGGTTTGTGCAATAATAGAATTGAAATTCTAAGTAACTACCATGGTTTGATGCCATTACCATTTTTAATGATTTACAAATTATCGTTATTGATTCATATGTAATTTTGCAGGATGCTGAAAAGAAGCAAGAGGAAGAAAGAATTCGTATGGAAAACATATTGTCGGGCAATCCATTACTAAATTATTCTGCAGCAGGACAAAAAAATGATTTAAAGGTGATCTTATATTATGTTAATATACACTTTTAGTTGTTATAAACAAAAACCAGCTAAAACATCAGCTAAATTGAATACAACTGTAGGCTGCCACTAAGTAAATAAAACAACTTTTACTTGGATAGGTGCCATTCATTAAATAATTGGTTGGGAAGGATACCAATTCTTCCTGACAGTAGTTTAGAAATAATTACTTGATTCAACTTTATATTATATTTTTTCTTTGCAGGTGAAACGAAGATGGGATGACGATGTAGTCTTCAAAAACTGTGCTCGATCAGAGCCAGAAAAGAAGCTAAACACATTTATAAATGATTCGTTGAGATCAGAGTTTCATAAAAAGTTCATGGAGAAGTATGTGAAATAGGAAATTTAAATTTTTTTTAGTATTTGTCAATAATAAGGGTGACACAACATAGGACTCAATTTATTTAACATTTTTAAGTGTGGTACAACTGTAACATAAGATTTGATAAAAGAAAATAAATTCATAACAACCGTAAACAATTGTTTTTTTTTACGTAATAACAATTAATTCATACTATTAGCGTGGTTATATAAAATATGAAGATACATACAGATTATAATCTCTTACCAAAGGTGGAGCAAGTTAGTCTGCCTTGATCTCTCCTATTATGTTTGGCTCAGCTGCCAGTTTATTAATTTCTCTATCATATTATATTACTACGTACAT
Source organism: Papilio polytes (assembly GCF_000836215.1). Lineage (NCBI taxonomy): Eukaryota > Metazoa > Arthropoda > Insecta > Lepidoptera > Papilionidae > Papilio > Papilio polytes. The sequence continues at coordinate 3,601,926 of NW_013525102.1, forward strand.
GAAGCGAAAACCTTATTGTTTTTAAAGAAGTTGTGGGAACAGATAAAATGTATCGAAGTGCGTAAAGTTATTTTTATTTTCTGCGTTATCTTTCGAAAAAATATGTTTTAAATCATAAGTAATCTTAATGGAGTTTAAAAATAATTCTCCGTCTACCCTCATGTTAGGAGTACCATTTACCTCGTTACGAGCACTTAAAATTGGATATGTATGTAAATTGTATAAAATGTTGATTTTTTAATAATATGCAAATTGGATTAAGTTAGCACGTCACCGTAAAGTAGCTAGTAAGTGATACTTAAGTTGGTGATATTTTTGGTATAATTAAGGTAGTTGTTACTGTTACTGTAGTGTGTGTAGTTCCTCTCGCCCACGCAAAATTCAATTAAAATGGTTAAGCTGTGACGCAGCATACGCAGCCGATGTGTATATTTAATATTAAGGAAATAGTTGTGTGTATTATACTAGCACATGCTATCGTGTCGGGTCACTGCAGTTTAAAACGACTCTGTCATTACATTGTTCATATCACAAATGGAGCTTTGTACCGTTTTGATGTATGACGATTCCAGTGAAACTAATTTTATTCCTTTGTTTACTCGATATAAGTGAGTGTTATAATCGGGGTCGGAGGAATACAAGTGCGCTTGACGCATTTAGTGGCGCTTCAATGTTTACATTATTGAGACGATGTGTGGCGAGTGGCGATGGCGAGCGAGAGGGAGGGGAAGCTGCGAAGAGCGCGGCGCGGCGGCCGCCGGCCCACCTTGAGTGGGCAGGTTCGGTGGCTGCGGTCGGTCTCGTGCGATTCCGCAGCCGACTCGACCGTAAACTTTTTATTTATTAGTGAGCAGTCTACTTCGAGACCGTGCGTCGTTGTGTCAATCGGACTGTAAACATGTCTCACCCGAAGACGGCGTGGCGGTGTGTTAATTTATTATTGTTTATAGCGACGTGTGAAGCGGTACTCTCCGGTTTGTACATCGACAATGGCGTGGATCAAACTGTTATTCATCATTCAATGACACGCCATGAAAGACTGCTAGTCGAACATGAAATTCTGGACCTCTTGGGTCTGGGAGAGAGACCTCGACGCACCAGTGCGCCGCCTCTGGACCGGTCGGCTCCAAGTTTTCTGCTGGACGTGTACAAGCAGCTAGCAGAAGAACATGAGCAAGCTCGGCCGACACGAAGCTCTGAAATGGCTTTAAGTGGCGAAGAACAGCAAGCCATTGACGAAAGTGATTTAATAATGACATTTCAAAGTAAAAGTAAGTATGGATTTTCGAGATATCTATGTATGTAGTTGGCTACAATAAGCAGCACTAAATGTGTGAATAGGTGGTGGCTAGGAACATTCTATCTAACTAGTATATCTAATTAACTTAGTTTTAATTCATAAACTCCAATTGAGAAAATGAAATTTTTAAGTTCCTATGCTGGAAGAAAGGATAGGTAGTTGATAAAAAAGATGCTATTTACAGTTCATAGTGTTATATCTGGTCACGATATACAAGTTACGCGATGTGGCCAATAATAAATGGCGCTTTTCTTCAGATACTAGTGTATAGCTTCCTTTTTAGCTATGTACAATTGTGAATAACGCATAAACACCTGTAACTAAGTTTAGAGCGGCTTTCGGTCAGAAGGCTTAGGGTAGGGATAGTTGTGGTGATAAGTGTTTTCAAATTTGGCAAATTAGGGAACGGTAATGTTTACTGGCTATTATTTCGCTAGTGATATTACCTACTTATTGAGGTGCAAGATAAAATTATGTACGTAGCGTGGAGTCCGTGAGATGTGAATGCCTTGTAGTACCACCTAGGGATGTACCAAGTAAATATAGCAGAAAATTTTACATTTTTCTGAGTAAATTGTGTACACTACTTGAGCTAATATCGCTTTATAATGGTGAGACATTTTATTGTTTCTGGCTCTTGTATACTGAAATGTGTAAAGAGAGCTTAGGGCTCAGGTAGGTTGAGTCATTACGCACTGTCTGCGGGTGACCGAGCCGCATACCAAGCGATCGGATTGATGTCGACCGCCCGCATACTTATACAAATGGGGCAGGTAGCCATGGATAACCCTCAACGCAGTAATTAAAAGTTTTGTATGAGCTGTTCATTGTCTTTTTTCCACGACAAGCAAAGCAAAGTAAAAACTTATGAATTTTGATAATCTGAAATGGGCCTTTACCGGAAAATGATATTGGTCCCATAACTGTAGTTAATTTGTCTTGTTTATTTATTTATTTACACTTTGTACACAAAGAAAACAATATGTCGAAAATACATATTGGAAGTTAGTTGTAGTGGTGAACTTAACTCTAAAAGAGTTATCTTATTTGTTATCAACATCTCAACTGTTGTTAGGTTTAGTGGCCATCTATTTTACGGACATGTTTTAATTCATTTGGTTTATACTTGATATATTGCTATTTTAGATCAAATTTAATTGATCTCAAATATTACAGATTAAAATCCTGCTTATATCATTTTATTATCGCTATCCCGCTGCTACCGGATGGACGTTTTGATGTGCAATCCACATAGACAAGTCGTGCGGACTGTGAGTCGATTAAAATTGTCACGATAAGGTAACTGTTTAAACATTCGCCTCGTGCCACACCTGGTCTGAGCACTGGACATTCGTGTGGATAAGTTACATCCGTACAATCTCTAAACCAAGTATATAACTTATCGAAAACAACGTGAATAGTTTACCTACATAGTTTCTTACAGTATACTACAACTGTATACTTACGATTATTGAGTTTGATTCTTTAACACCGGAAATTAAGAAATAGAACACTGAGGGTTTTAATTAACAAGATTTGACAAATCAAAGAAAAAGTATTCAAAGTGCGATTGTACTTAAATGGTGGGAAATTTTCTGCTGGTACTGCAACGTTGAATTTTCTCAAGTTATATGTATTCACTTATAGTTTAAAAGAATCAACATAACATAACTCAAATTCTCTAATAGGTTATAATGTATAGATTTTATAATTTAAATAATTTTGTGATTAAAGCTGTATTTAATTAAATGTGATATGTGTTTGTTAAACACGTGCACTATGATATCAAGTTACAGCGCTACTTGATGGGACACCTGTTGTTTTTTTTTAAACGACCATTCATAAAACATTTCGTTATATTTGATTTCAATTATATATTCAATATTACGTCATTCCATAACTCCCTTCGATTCGTTTTGGTTTTTCTATGTTTTTTTCAGTTTTTATAAAGACGAAATTTAATGTCGATAACTTAAATTATACATATCGAAACAGATTCTAGAACGCCGGCTGGTTCTCGTTGTTGAGGGGAAAACCAAGACGAGTTAAAACTATGATAAACTAAAGAATTAGGATAGTTATTTTTATATCTTGCTGATTTTAATACTATTCTATTTATAAACTTTGTTATAGAGCATCACTTAGGAGCTTTGCGTCACGGTCATGGACGGCATGTGTGGTTCGAGGTGTCCGCTGCGCCTAGTGACGCGTCCTCCTTGCTAACGGCCGAGCTGCGCGTCCACCAGGCTGCCAAGCACACCGACGAACCCACCAGTCTCTACACTGTTGTCGCCCACAGGGTCTTAAGCGTCGATAATGTCGGGTAAGTGTAATTGATTTAACTCGCAGTAAAACATATTATTAGGAGCTGTAAGGGTTGAAGAATTTTGAATTTCGAGTGCATGTGAAACAAGATCACTCCAACATGTAGCTGTTTTACATCTCTTTTATAAATAGATTTTCTAATTTAATGAAAATGTATCCATAATTAAGGAGTTGCGTACAATCATTGACATTATTATCAAATCAATCATACATGAATAATGGTATGGTAATACTTTACAGGGGCCTACAAATGGAGCGCGTGGCCGCGGTGAACACAAGCGCGGGCGCGGAGGGCTGGCTGGAACTAAACGTGACTATGGCGTTGCGCGCCTGGCTCACAGAACCCACGGAGAATAGAGGCTTCTTCATCACTATCCACCCACATTCGCAACCAGGTAAGTGTTGATGAGAAGGGGAGATGTTATTCTTGAAATTTAAACTATTGTCATTTTTTGACAGGAACCGGCAAAGATTCCTTCAACTGGGCCCTCAGTTACATTCTGGACAAATAAGGAGAAAGATTTTTCGATCCTACTAGAGTTTCTATTCCTTTAAGCCTATTGCTAAACTCAGATTCGTTTAATGGTCATTAAGAAAGTTCCTTAATTCTTAATGTAAATGTTTCATGTATAAACGATATTTAAAAGTAACAACTAACAATATTGTGGAATGAATAAAAGAGTGCAGATTTAGCGTTAGTTATTTACTAAGATATTACTTACACAGAACGTCACGTGAAGCCAGAAGAAATTGGTCTTGATGAAGCTCGTGGGTCAGGCGCTGATGGGAAACAGCCCTTCCTCGTGGCGTTTTTCAAGAACGGGCCCAAGCTAGGCGGCTGGGACGCCGGGGCGCGCCGCAAGCGGGAAGCGAGGCGGTGGAGAACACACGGATATACTGACAATTATCTGAGGAATCCTTTGACCGGTCAGTTCTGTTTTGTTTTATCTTTTTTAACCCTCAATTCAATGGTATATTGTGTGACAAACAACTAATTTAAAAATCTACCGAACTAGTTTAGAGAAACATACATTTGTCATAGTGTGTCATATTGTCCAAGAAATTAAACAATGCAAATGTTTTGCAACAGATGGTGTTTCTGTATAAAACAATGTTCCACACTGCCAACATAAGGCATACCTTGAATGATAACAGTATTTATATAAGATGCTAATATATTCCAGACACGTCGCATTGGACGACCAGGAGCTGCGAAATCCAAACATTGTACGTTAGTTTTAAGGATTTGGAATGGCAAGTAAGTGTTACTTTTTGGTTAAGTATTCTATAAAAGACAAATAAAAACTATAATGGTAACAAGAATACGAAATGAACCAGTTATTAATTAAACTTGTATTAATGATTATAATTATCACGATAACTAAAAATAATGAAGCACATTCGAATATCGTCATTCTGCTATTGTCGTGAACCATTCGTAATACAATTCTCAAGCTTAGTTATAACAGTACAAGGACTATTAGCAACAAAAAGTTAGTACCAAAAATATCTTCTAATGTAAAAAAAAATGTTTGTAAATTATAGGACTGGATTATAGCCCCTGACGGCTATAGCGCGTACTACTGCAGCGGAGAATGCAACTTTCCACTCAACGCTCACAAAAATGCTACAAATCACGCCATCGTACAAACATTGGTGCATTTATTAAATCCAACACAGGTAAGAAAGACATTTTATACTCCATTTTACTTTGTTAAAATAATCGTTATCCTTAAGAACAGCGAGTAGTGCAACAGAATCAAAAAATAATATATTAATTGGGAAAACGAAATTTTACTGTCCTAATCCTAACCCCATTTGTAGCTCTATTTGCATAAAATAAATAGTTTAATAAATAACGCCCTTTTAACCGACTTCCTAAAGGAGATGGTTCTTAATTCGTATTTTCGTGTTCTCATTTGTATGTTTTTGGATTTTTGAAATCGCGCATTTCAGCACTTGCTTGTCCGATATTCAACACGTTTTTTCTACACGTAGTATGATACGAGTTATTTTGGCCCGTTTTTTCTTCAGTTTCACTTTCAGTTCCAGTCTTTCTTTTCAGTTAATCGCAATCTCGCTGTCACACTAAACACATGCCTTTAAATACGTGCCGTTCTTGTTGCAAGAACATACTAAGCAATGCTATTATTTTTCTGTATTTTGTGAAAAGAGTCGAGTAACTTGTGAGGTTTATATTGTTTTTTCATCGAATTCCCAAAAGAAGAAGGTACTCAAGTCGTCTGTATGTTTTTTTTTGTAGGTGCCGAAGCCGTCGTGTGCGCCGATCAAGCTGGCGACAATATCTGTGCTGTACTACACTGATGACTCTAACGTCATACTGCGAAAATACAAGAACATGGTTGTTAAGACTTGCGGATGCCATTAGAATTTTTATTTTATCCTGTTTAAACATAGAAATGTAGAATTTTGAATGAAGCATATTTAAGGCGCTCTGGGATAGAACATTTAAAAATGAAGTCTTTTGAAAGATGCGCAATTTGATACCAGAGCGCCTTAATTGTTATGCATACAATGGAACGTAATTAAAAAGGTACAAAGTTGATATTATTTACTGTATGTCCTGCTAATATTGTATGTGCCACTTATATTATAATTTGTTTTAGAAATTAGTCGCATATGATACAAGATCAATTCTTATTATAAGTTATTATTGTTAAGAATTCTATGTGCCAATTTGAATATAAAGTCAGTAAAATTATTTAATTGATAGTGTAGCCATGATGTGGAATTATATGTGTACAATTTTATCGAATACAAGTTTATTTTTAATTGTTTCTGGTTTTATTTTATTAAAATGTTTTATTAACAAGACATCGGTTTCTTTCACGAGAATATTACTTGTGTTCAGTGTAGGTCTACATGAGATCAAACGGCTATGAAATAACGCAAAACTACATATGCAAGAGCCAAATATAATTTTGTTTTAATATTTTTTGTTTATCGACATATCGACAGATCATGTCAGCGACACATTTTGAACCATCTGTGGAGCACTCAGCGGTCACTGTAAGAGTTTGCTGACGCAACACTTTGAATATGATATGACCTATTGCTATAAGTTAAAATCTTACTAAGATATTAAAGCGAAAATAAATCAGTATTTCTGACTACCACTTTTATATTATAGTGTAAGAAAAAATATGTTTTTTGTGTCGATTACTTCATACTCGTAGTAAAATGTTTTTTGAAAATAGGCACAGCTTATTTTTATATTAACCTTTCTTAATCTCATCACGGTTATATGTTCGTAAAGCCTAATTTATGGTTATTTGTACTTAAATGCGAAGTGGCTTGCTGGATTGATAGTTTGGCATAGATCCATGGATTGTGATCATTTAATTTATTTGTTTACGTTTCCCAAGTTAAATGAGCTATAGACAGTATGTATTTGATTCTGTTAAAAGGACAATATTGAGCATACATAACGATTTTTAAATAATTTAACAACAAAATATAAAGTCCTAGGCTTTTTGTGTTACAATTATAATAGTTATAAATAATAATTAACACATATTTACGCTTGCACTTTATTCAAATCTTACCATTATCCAGTTTATTTATTTTTAGTTCATTATGTTTGTCGTGCAATTAAAAAGTTGGAAAGAGTAAATAGTATGATTGTGAAAAATAAGGCCACAATGCAATATTCTGTAATGTTTGATTTAAGTGTTATCTTGTTGACATAACATCAATCAAGTAATACATTGAAATCAATTTCTGCACACACACACTAACACAACATGGGGCATGCAAAGTCAAGCTACTTTATTTAACTACAATAGTGAAATACTTTTGTAAAATAGCAACAAATTAACATGTTTGAGAATCGAAATGGTATGAATCATTTCAGGGGAATGTTCGAAAGATCGTTTTTTTTTCTTTTTTTTTTAAAGATCTTGACGCTCACGGATAAATCCTAGAAAATTGTCAACATCCTGACTCCTATTTCCATGTTCGCGACTTCTACAATCTACCATGTAAGATATATCGATAACACTAACCGGGGTGCGTTATCATGATTCACAACTGCGCTGTTGTCTGCACACATGTTCAAAAATAATCTTATGCAAATAAACGGTTATGCCTCGCAAAGATCAAAGTTGAAATTTGCATTTATAATCTACATTCCTCACAGCTTAATAGGTCCTTACTCAAGCCTACTCTAATTTATTGCAAGTACACATTATCAGTGAAAAGATTTTTGCAAAACTGCGGACACAATTGCAAACGCGAAATTCAAATAACTGTAATTTAAAATGAATAATTATAATGATCCGAACTCTCAAGGAATATGTGGTCTTTTGCTCCTGTAAAGTAGGTTTTAACTATCGAAGTAATTGAGCAATAGCGTCAATTAGCTCGATTGGTATTTCCTGGCAAAGATCCAGAAGAGGAGCATAGTCTTAATTATGAGCCGACATAAACAAGCCAAAATAGTAAACAATTCGCGTGTGCAGGTTATTCGTTATAAGAACTTGGTCCGAAGTACCATCTGGTATAACTGGTATTGTATATGTGTAAACGTTCTAATTTATTATAATTTCTCGCCTCGCATAATACCTACATATCATAATACATCATTAATAAGAAAAATTCCATGTATTAGTGTCGTACCGTGAAGTTCTAATCAATATGAACAGAACATATAAGTCGGAATGCTTGATTTAGATGTATGTCTTTTATAGGGTAAAATACTGCTGGTGTCACTTTGGAAATGGTGTCTACAGAAGCACATCAGAATTTCTCGCTGGGCTTATGATAGGACTTTCTTTAGCAGTCTTATGCTATTACGAATGCTAAAGCTTAAGTTTAAAAATGTTCTTGTTCCGATACTATAAACTACATGAATCTTAAATTGATTAAAAGTGTATTTGGAAATTAAAGAATGAATCTTCGAATTTCAGTTAGTAACATTGACATGTAAAGACTATGTAAACCTGATTTTTTAAAGTTTTAAAGTTTTCCAATATCATTTTAGATAAGAGTAATATCAATACAATAGTGAGATTTCTTGAAAATAAAGAAATATCACACAAAGTTCTTAGTAATCAATCGACCACTTTACTGTTATCAGTATTTGATTGGCGATGAATCGGAAGCGTTGTCGTTATATCATATTAGAAACTTCGCTTGGTTGCGTTAGAATATTGAAATAGTGATACGCAGTAGTTTATTTTGAAAAAACAGCAACAATTTTATTTTATTGTTGTTACGCAATATTTTGAAAACTACGTGGATAAATAAATGATATAAATGTGTAAAGTGGAGGAAGGAAGCGTTAGGGTTATTATCAAGGCTGTGGTAGTATCCTGGGCGTGTAGTGCGCTGCTCGTTCCTAGCTCTCCGCAGCGGTTGCGAGCCCGCAACTCGCAGGCC
>NW_013525102.1:3611389-3637206 GCF_000836215.1 Papilio polytes
CGACTTCTCTGAATATCTGTTATGATAGGTTGGTGGCTGACGTCGTCAATGGGACCGTAATGCAATACATTCCGCAAACGATAGGATTAACCTGTGTAAACAATGATACTGAAACTAAACCGGAATCAGCCTTACAAATAAATCACGTTCGGAAATGCTGTAAGAAAGGACAAGTTTTTAACGATAGGAATCATGTGTGTATTGATAGTGGAGACATTGACGAGAAGTGGATTGTTGACCGTTTGAATATAACAGACAGTTATGTGTACGAAGTCGACATCGGCTTGCAGTGCAAGTCTGACGAGTATGCTGTTGAATTACGACAAAGGGATTATATTTTTTCTGTTAATAAAAATGGTTTAACAACTACGAGCAGAAAGGATAGAAGTAAAATAAATACGCTGATGAAAGGTGAATGGTGCATCGATCAAGGAGATGGTATCGATGATTTAGTCGCTAAGGTTTGCACTCGAAATTGCGCTGCTTTCAACGCCTTTTGCATACGTAAATGCTGTCCTGAAGGATACCATTATAAAGTTAAAAGATGCAACAGTTTAGTCAGTTCTTGCGTCCCAAATGTAGACGAGCAAAATTATTTCCGACCAATGTATTACTTGGAACCATTAAAGAATGATTACTTCGGTTTGACAGGTATGTTTTTCGTTGCTCATTATTTTCAACTAATGTTACGATTTATCAAATGTGGTACGTTTTCGTATCAAATAAAATAGTTGATAATAACCTTATCTGATAAGGCAGAACGCTTATTTGTCGTAAACGTTGAAGTTTAAAACGTAATACTTTTCTCCACTTTTTATCCAGTACTAGCTTTACTGTGCGGCTTCATCCTCATGAAATTATTTTTTTGTTAACTTTATTTTGTTTTTTACATATGTAAAATTGTCAATTACAAATGTCAAAATTCAAATGCACATATTACAACCATGGCAACTTTGTTTCCTCAAGGTTTGCAGCTTGTAATTTATAGTCCCTTTTCTCACATGATTTTTCCAATTTATTTACCTCCTAAGTTTAATATCGTGAAAATGTAAAGCCTAAAGCGTGTCGTAAGTGTATGGATATTAATTAAAGAAAGAATTATTTGAAAATATACTAGGATTGCTGACATCCTACGCCACAAAGTAAATAATATAGAAAAGATATAGAAGTAGAGAAGTATAGATAAGTAAAATCAACTTACAATTATGTTATAATTAGTATAGCAAGTTTTGAACCAGACCCGAATTGATGAAATAAAAAAATAAGGTGAATTCAATTATTTCTAGTGACAAAGCTTACTTTGCCAGACTACGAAAACTTTTAGTAAGCTAATCGGACAAGGTTTGTGCACTTGAACATGACGGAAATTCTGTTCCCACACATGTAAACCCACATGTATAGCTTCTGACGTACGAAACATCAAAAGTAAATTCCCAAAAAAAACATACATCTAAAGAAATGATTTATTGATGGATCGGAGTTATAAGGACCTTTTTAATTATAAACATTAATTGTTTGATTCTCATCTAAAACTGAGGGTGAAAATATAAACATGTTTTAAAAATGACGCAAAAAAGGGATTAGGTAATAATTTCGACTTTAGATAATTTATTTCTTACAGCAACTAACAAATAATTCAAAGATAATGTTATCCAGAAAGCTCTATTTTAAGCTGTGGCTCATTTCGTTACTCACTTCCTTCAAGTACCTACTTACTTCTTTAGTTATTATTATTAACATTTTAATGTTAATACCGGTAAATATATAATAATAATATATATTTTGTTCATTGAATATTTATTGAATACACATAACACTGTGATATGTTTTATATATATACTTGATAAAATTATATCAGGATCTTGTCTCAGTGATTTTGTGTGAGTTGCTTTGATGAATGAGTTAAAACTAATTTGCAACAAATTATACATCAGAGATAAGGAAGAAATATATTGTATAAATCTTATGCCTTCTATTCAACATAATTGACTTAACTATTACCCTAAAATTAAGCAATTTTGAAATATGCTTATCTTTGTCAGAGGTAATGGGAATCCGCACGAGCTTAGATTGCCCGGACAGAAAGTTCGCGCTTAACAGATCGGACCCTCGTGACAACCATCGTTTGACTTCTGAGGGTTTGCTGGAATCTTCTATATCCATAACTAACGACTACTGTATAGAAATGTTCGATCGAAGGCATTGCCCTGAGAATGACGTCATATCCAGTACTCTCCTTTGCTTCATTGCAGCAGAGAATATAAAGGACTTTCGCGTTGCTTTCGTGGTAAGTTTATAAGTAGTAGCTACAAACTTAAATTTTAGTAAACATAACACCCTTGTTTAACATAATTAAGTAAGAATAGTGGAATCGACTTATTTTTAAGCTAATTTTGAATGTTCTAATAATATGTATATGTTTCACTTTTCAACGGCTATATTTTAGATTTGCCGGAAATTAGAATAAAATTTGAGGAACAATGATGAATGTAATTCGACGAACAAAAATGTAGATTAAAATTTCCACGTAATGTGAATTAACAAATGGTTTTATTCTTTTCTAATTTATAATTACCGAGTCGGATAGCGTGACTGGTCAAGGTCTCGAGTACATCTGTTTACTGAAAATGATTTTTCATAAAAACATTTCACAACATTTTCAAGTTTACAACTTTCCCCACCTAGATACTTTTATGTTTTTATAACATTTATAATGTAATATTAGTAAGGTGTAACTGGAGCCGTCACCGGAATAATAGACGTGAGTGATAGCTGTTAAATAATTCGTCATAAACGTCTCACGATATATATAGATATGATTACGAAAGTTTAAACAATTTAAAATGTAACTGATTTATTTCTAATCTAGATAAATAGTATATCCAGCGTTTGCTTGGCGTTGACGCTGATAGTGTACTGCGCGTTGCCGGAGCTGCGCAACTTGCACGGCCAGACTCTCATCTGCCACGTCAGCATGATGCTGCTCGCCTACTCCTGCCTCGCGAGAGTACAGTACAGCCCGGTCGTTGACAGGCTCACATGCAAATTACTTGGTAAGATAAATCCTTAACTGCTTCAGTCAACCTCATTTACTAAAGTAATGTCTGCGAACAATCTTCGCTTTTTACTAAGATTTGTGGTGTATGTATGCATAACTATCCTTTCTTCTTGTATCGTCCTAAATTCAATAGGTTATATAGTTTCATAATATCTAGAAGTTTTTTGAGTGTAATTCATAGTAATATGGATTATGGTACAACAGTTGCATGAAGTACAGCAGCTACAGTTTGTTACCTAATATTTGTATTAAATGGTTTGTGTTTTATGATTTTAGTCCCGAATCATGTATTGTATATGAAATAATGAATACCTAATAATTAAATAATCATCAGTTTTACTCGTACAATTTGTAAGAAAACTGTAGACTATTAAACATAAAACACAGGATGGCATTAATTTTGTAACACTCAAGCCACTAATATATATGTTTATAATGTAAACATAATGTACGCGTCTTGTACAATATCGTCTTCACGTATTAGTAAAATAAGCAAAGTTATTGTAGTTTGTTAGTATTTGCATATTTAAAGCTAATATTACGAAAGCACAAGGATACGGTTTCCTATCTCGCAATGCTCAAAGCAAGGGAAATAAATATTTATATTTCGTAAAATAACTTATACGTGTTTGTGTATGTTAAATGTTTTTCGCTGAGATTAATTTATTTGCTTTACCTTATACGTGCTTTGGAAAATTTTATTGTAATATGAAGAATGTCTGTATTTTTTCGTCTGTTACATTGTATACATATTTCGAAAATGTGAACTTGGTGCTGGAATTTATCAAGAAATAATAATGTAAATGAAATAATAACGGCCGATAATATAAAGCTAATGGAATTCTGGTACAATTAGCTTTTGCCCAATATTTTCACGATCCCGGATACATAACATACCGATGATAACTAGTTCACTTTATATTAAGAACTAGTTTTTGCCCGCGACTCCAAATGCGCGGAATAAAGAAAAACAAAAGCAAGTAGCCTATTTGTTCTCCCAGATTGTCCTGTTCATCTATGCCAAATTTCATTGAGGTCCATTCAGTCGTTTAGGCTACAAACTAACAAACATCCATCCATCTAAACTTTCGCATTTATAATATTAGTAAGATTATGTTCATAGATTAGTAAGATAAATAAGTTTAGGTTAGTAACAAAGGATCTAATTACTTACAGCTTTCTCATATTTTTGTATTATGTTGCGTAGAAGAGTTTTATTAATTAATAAATTATAAAGCGATTATGCGTACGTAGCAAGTGTACTTAGAGCTTTCATTTTCCTAGTTACGGTGCTTGAGTCAGGTGGGCGTTCTGGTATCAGGTGTTAGCGATAAGGTTAATTGGTGCGCAAACACTCAAGTTTGAATCAACCTTGTAACAAGCTTGTAATGACAAAAGCATAGAAAACTTCCATATTTATGTAATAAATAGCGCAATTCCGTCAGCGAGGAAATAAGAAAAACAAGTTGCATACAATATTCCCTCGTGTATTCACACGTTCCCGCTTAAGTTCCGTCCAGCCGACCTCGCAAGCAGATGAATAAACAGACAAAAGTTTCATAAGTTTGTTTTTCGTTTTCAGCAACACAGAAACATTATGGTCACGAATAACATTTTTTTTCAATACTACATACGGAAATTCCAATTTTGTTATATGTATATGTTAACAATCAATCATCGGCGCGGAGATGAGATATGATAACAAAAGAATATTTGTTCGGGTCAGTTCGAATGTTCTGATGTGACACGCTTGATCAATTACCGCATATTGTTTGCACAGGGTACGGTATCTATTTCGGCTTCATGGCGGCGTTCGGCTGGCTGAACGTCATGTGCTTCGACATATGGTGGACATTTGGGTAAGACTTATTTGTTTACATATAAATTAAAAACCTCTACCGCATGTTTGCATTCGTTTTTATTTGATTTAAACCGCACTAGTAATGTACTGCAAATGTTGGCGGAGAATAGATTAAACATTCATTAATTTTTAAAGGCTTACTAAGCCATCGATAATTCGTAAAAGGGTAGTTACTATTTTTAAAAAATCTTGAAACCAAATACACTTGAAAGTAGAATAGACTCTAGATACAGATTGATTGTTCGACCAAAGAGTTCATTCGACAGTTTCTATTCATGGTCTTTAAGACGTAATTCAACAAAAACTAAATATATTCAAATGTATAAAAACATAATCTAAAGCAGATGTTAATTTGAGCTAAAAATTATTCTTTCATAGGTCAGTTTGTTTAGATTTAAAATGTCGGTCTAGTTCCCAGCTTCTCGGTAAATACGTAACAAGAACTCGAAAAACTCGTGGCGTGTTAAATCTCAGAATCAATGGGTATGTCTATTGTGGCTAAGAAATAACTGTGATATCATTTATACATAGAATATGATTCTTTAAACATAATCAAATTTAAATCCAATATATTTTAAGCGTAGATATAAAATTAATCTGTGAATATGTAGTCATGTTTATGTTATGGAATAATCAGATTTATTTAACCGGATTGTGCAAACTACGTATTCATTCAATTTATGTTCAAACGTTGATTTAGTACCAAACTATTTGCTCTAAGACTATGTGCTTAGCCTGTACCTATACCATTCCGCCATAACACCATAACACTATAAAAATACACTTCAAATGCTACGACTTCCCATCCTCGCACGATCGTCGTAATCAAGTGATTGTTTTCACTCATGAAGTACAACTTAGGGGTTGCAAGTTGCAAGCTTCATGTTGGTTTTAATTAGCTTAATTCTAAACTCTTCTATACGAGATATTAGCTTTCAATCTTTTACCAGCCCTGACGCAAACAGCCGTCAACATTATCGTAGGATTTAAGCCTAAGCAAAATAACCTACATTGATGTATACTGTGAATTAAATGATTGATGAAATTAATTTTCTCGTACATCTTTAAGGTAAAAGTAAAATAGTAGATAAAATTACAAATTTTCTAACGTTAAATTATAAATTTCTCTATGAATGAAATAATTTCTACAAAATGTTGAACGATTTAGCGCGGACAGAGCTCCAAATAGTGGAACTGCTGTCAGTCCGTAGTATTCCCGTGTAAACTTTGCCAATTTAAAAATAAATATTTGGCGTATAATAGATTGATGTACTATAGCTGTTCAAAGGCGTAACACCCTGTGACTAATATTTTTCTAAATAAGAGCTAGCCGGTGGGAGGATCGCTTCTCTGCGTCAGCCACGTTATAGGGTTGTCTGTGTTCAAACATCTCATTTGTTTGGCCTTGCCGGATCCGCATTTATCCGTGTTCACGTCAATTAACGATATACTGCTATTTTTACAAAACTACATTTTTAAAACAATGCTCAATGTAAGCGTATTTAGCAAATCTACCTAATACTTTGGAAATAAAGCCAGAAACGCGCAAGCTAATGAATTATCCCAGTAGGCCAATAAACGTGTAATTGAAAACAAATTACTTTCATTGATTCTTGGTTATAAAATGGTCGGGTGTGGCGTGGTCGCCGCAGGTAATATATTTCCCTCAATCACCCCAGTGGTTTAGTCGTCTGACGCCTTCCACCAACTTTGATTGCCTAACCGACCTAATAAATAAATCGGTTAGATTGATCTACCAGACATCTTACGTAATCGGGTCCACATACGATATCGCTAAATACTTAGTGTCAATAGAAGTTCTAAATATTCTGTGTTTTGTATTTTTTGAGAATCACAAAACATTTTTCAAAAATGTGTTTCGATTATAACAAATGATAATATGAAAGGTAACAAGTTTTTAATTTATGTATATTTGATTGTTTTCATAATTTATTATGCAAATAGTACATATTCATTGGAATTTATGGTAATGTAATGCGTCAGATAAAGTCGCAATTGCTGTTAGCTGTAAAGAGGGTGGGTCTTTAATTAACAAACACCGCCGCCGTCTCTACGGACTGTTTTTATATGAATTACACGCAATTTTTGTTAAAACTAATAAATAGTAATACAGATTATCAATCTGCATAACCTTAATTAAAATAAAGATTTCGTATGTAGATATTAAAAAAACATATCTTGACACGAAAATTGTCTTAATTATTTGTGACTAAACTTGAAACTCAGGTATTATTTTTTTTTAACATGATAATATGCAAACGCAGTTGGCCACGTAAATCCGCCAAACTGGTAAAGCTACCTCGTTGCGAATAGCGAATGCGTTGTAGACCCTTTAGCGTCGGAAGAGGAGACGCGCATAAGAGGATGTTTCCTCTTCTTATGCGTCTTCTCCACCGTCAGATCCACGTTCTCTTACCATCTTTTTCTTATAAGAAAAAGGGTGGGAAGGAAAAGGGATTAAAGTTGGGCCTTGAAGTTGAATAACTATATGTATAGGAATCCCTACTGATTTATTATGTGTTTGTTACTAACCGCTTTATTACTCTTATGAATTTGTAAATGTTTACTTATGTAGGCGTAAATACATATATGTGTAGGCGTTGTATTAGTAGGAATCGCTGACTTGTTTTTATGTTCTATAAAATCTCAAGAAGCTTCCGAACATGTTTTAGCGCAAGCTTTACGTATTTTATCGCATAATAATAGCTATTCTTAGTGCTAACATTTTGTAATATTTTGGTTATAGAATCTAGGTAACAATTAATAAGAATTATAATGAATGTTACACTATTAATTAATTGACAGTATTTAAATTAACTTCAAAAAGCATACAGATGTACTATAGTATGTCAGACTTAAAAGTTTATTCATAAGAAATGATTTCTTTTTAATTTTTTTTGCTACAATCCTTGTTTGCCACTGCCCTAAAATGTATAGACAATACTTTTTTTTTAAACCAAATGTATAGAGTATCAATTTACGTAGAGTGGATAATTATCGCATTGCCTATGTTTAATACAATCTCTGTGACAATAAAATACCTAGAGTAGCCGGTATATATGGCAGGAAACATTTGCGATCAATAACTATTAACAACTTTATGACAATCGCGTCCATTATTCAGCGACAAATTGGGTTATAAAACCCACTAAACATAATAAACCAGTTTATGCCATTTCATTATAATAATATAGCTGTAGAATATTTCGTAAACAATACGGCACAATTAAAATTTAAAACAATAGGCAATATTTACTGTTTTCTTAATCTTTTATTTATTAATCTTTTTTTCTTTAATCTTATTTTTACTCATATGTATTTGATAATTTCTACCTATCCACTGCTACTACTGATGTGTGGATGATCCCAAGGGTTCTCGCGGAAGATCAGCGCTGGTACTTCAATAGGAGCATTTATAGCTAAGCGAGGACCCAATCCAGTCAGCATTGCAACGCTAATTTTAAATATTTCTTTTTTCATTTTTTCATTTCATTATTTTGTGTTTAATTACTTTTTTTTTCATAATTGTAGTGTTGACAAGGATTAGACGTTATTTTATTTTATTTTATTTTATTTACTGCATAGATGTAATTACATTTTTTTTACAGGAGTGTGAGAACTGTTCAACCTTTAAGGAAGAGCAGTTCTGAACGTCGCCGTTTCGTGTGGTACTCCATGTATGCTTGGAGTATCGCAGTACTAATGACACTATCGATGTTCCTTTTGGACCACTATCCTATTTCCATCATCCTCGATGCCAACATCGGCAGTGGTGCCTGCTGGTTTGGATCACGTAAGGCCATTTTTTATCTTTATAGCTTCTTATAATATACTCTAAAGATTCTTAGAGAACTTTTAGTAACAGTGACTCAGAAGTTTGATTGATGGCTATTAATAATAACGTATATACATCGTCTATCTATAATTAGTTCAGATCGTTCACTTTAAACATTTTTATAGCTACAAGTAAGTCACGTTATGTACACATTTCATTCCATAATATTGTTTCAAATCTATTTACAGCGTATAATCTTATTCTGAAAGTGTTAAATCCTTTATTTTTAAAATTATTATACTTGTGTGATGACATTATGAAGTTGTTTTTTTTTCAGTTCAGAACTTGCAATCAGATTGGCCTCACTACATATATTTTGTGATACCAATAGGCATTATAACGGGCACTAACTTTATTCTATGGATATTGACTGCGCGGCATTGCGCTCGTGTCAAGTCCGAGGTTCACCGCTTGCAGGCCGGCTCCGTCGGTGACCGTGCTAAGCGACGTTTTCGTGTTGACAGAGCTAAGTGAGTGGATTTTGAATTCTTAAGAAAGTTTATCGTTTGGTTGTTATATAAATCTTGATTTCTTATTTATTTAGATTGTAGATAAATTAAAAAGCAATCGTTCGAAATACTGTACTTTAAGACAGAACATTATTTTTTTAATCCTACAAAATTTACTGACAGTAACACTTTTTTTTTAATTATGATAATGATACAGATTACTACAGAGATTTGATAAATACTTAGTCTAGTTGTGTTTGAATTTATTACAGCGAAATAATAAAGGAACAGTACGTGTTAATGTTTTCTTTTATTCGCAGATACGTTCTGACTGGAAAGCTATGGGTGGTGATGGGCGCAGGCTGGGTGTCGGAACTGCTCTCTACTATTGTGACACAGCCGCTATGGCTTTGGACTATCGTCGATCTGTTCAATGAACTACAGGGTGTTTTCATTTTCCTCATTCTGGTAGTTAAACCTAAACTCTACTACCTGATCAGAAAACGCTTAGGTAAGAAATTAAGCTATTATATTCAACATTTATTGAATAAAGGAATATTCATCAATCAAAAGGAAAACTCATCTGCAAATGCGGATATTTACGGGCAACGGAAACTTCGCTATTTTCGAAGTCCGATGGCCAGTTGTTCGTTTGACACTTTAAGTATAAAAAAATAGATTAATTATTTGTAAACGTTTTATAAGAAAAGGATCTACATTATCGTTTAAGGAGTTACAAATGTTAATTTCATTCCAGGTTGTTCTCGGACTCCGATAGACCCAAGTATATATTAAACATTTATTTATCATGTTCTTCAATTTCTTTATGCTTTTTCTATTATTTAGCTATCGCTGTTACTAGATATATTTATCTACAAAAACTGCAATTATCTAAAAGACTACGAGAGTTTTTTTGTATAGTGGTTAAATTTGCATGCACTGAGTTTAATTAGGTTCAGGTAAAGTTACAACGTAATCTTTTCCCCCACAAGTAATACAAGCTTAGTTAGTTACCACGCCTATTAAATTCTTACATTACGTGTTAACCTGCGCAGTTTACGTGCGAATATAACAACGTGCGTTGTGATGGGTGTGTTAAATTTACTCACAACTTTGTTCGTAAAGCATTCCATTAATTAACATAGTTAATATCGCTTTTAACAAAAATATGTCAGTTATATTATAATTTTAGCGCAAACGCCAAAACTAGCACTCGTTTCGCATAGGTGTTGAAGCTTTAATCGCATTATTGCCAGAATTTAAAATAGAATTCCGCAATTGGAATAGCTTCCGAGATTCCTAAGTGATTAAGATCGTAATTGTAAACATTATTTGATGTCTTTAAAAAACGCCTCAGTGTTGTATTAATTTGCCTTATTATAGTCTTGTGAAAGGTTTTGCTATTTATAAAATAAATAGAAAAGCAGTAAACATACATTCGGATACTTTATTACCTACAATTTTAAGGAGTAATGTAATCAAATTAAAGGATATCGGGCAAGTTATTTTACATCCAAGTTATTATCATTACGATCTAATGAGGAGCTGCAATTAATTAGCATATTCATTAATTTGTTTCGCACGTCTTGTTAAACGTTTGACGTAATCTTATGACGTTATTAACTGAACTAATATAAACAGGGCTGGAGAAACCGGACTCGCAGAAGAATGGCACCTCCTCCTCGGCCCGCACCTCCTCCACCTTCCTGTCGAGGACAATCAGCTCTGATGAACGCGCTAATTTACGTACCAACCAACACAATAACCACAAGCAATCTTAATGTATCGATGTCTGATTTGTATCATAGAGAGGTCTTTCTTAAACTTTTACTAATGCAGAAGTTATTCAGCTTGTTGTGAATACTTCCATAACAGTTTTGTTATTTAAATTATTCTTATCTTGTTTTGATTGATATATTCAATGCAGGACCTGAACTTTAAATAATAACAGCATTGAGAAAATATCAACACGAGGAAAACCGATACAGTATACAGTACATAATGTTTGCGTTCACAAAAATGAATGCGGAAATTTTTTCGTGTAATCTTTGAATAAACAATTATCTTCCAATCATCTGATCATAACATGCATTATACCGATTTACAATGCACTTGTTTAGAAAGACTTTTCTGGGGAATTAATCGTGTGAAAGTGTCTTAACTTGGCTACATTAATTTTTATCTGAACACATATATTCAATATTAGTAGTTTTTATTAACCATTGTCATTACTAAATGCTATTAGTAATATTGAAATAGTGGTATTTGTAATAATTACCGGAAGCTAATGTTTATATTTCATCATGCGTTTGAGAATCTCTGTATTAACCATATAGTCAACTAAAAAAATAAAAATGTTTACCATTTTTAACAAAAATGTTTGTTTCCATTTGACATTATTTTTAAGACATTCGATGTTTTTATATTTTGATATTGATGCATTGGCTTAATTTAATCAGTAAAAAGCGTAAACTAATGAACAAATAAAGGACTTGAGTTTAGCTAGAATATGATTAATATTTGTTTAAAAAATCTGGAAGTTGAATGTATTTGTATAAGACTACGGCATCACTAAAAATAGAACGGTTAAAAGAAATCCAAATATAGATCTAGTCATAATGTAATTAGGTATTTCCGATTATTACTATGTTCGATGTATAGCTTCGTAAGTCATGTATGATGGGCGTCGCCAGGCGGGGTTGGGAGAAAGCTTCCTATCCCAAAAAATCAAAAAATGTAAAATTAATGTAAAATGGCATCGAATTAATGGTAACTGCTGAGGAGTAGTAGGCCTAGAACTTCCTAGATCATTGGCTGGCGACGTCTATGGTATAAAGTAGTTAAGGTACAATAAACTAAGGAATATTCTTGTAAATCATATTTTAATTGCACGTATATTGATTATTATCCCACCTACATTCGTATAAGATATTTTTTATATTATAACTAAATCACGTTATGTAATATTATATTTTGGCCAGCAACGCATCTGTAGTTCCTCTGGTATTACGGATATCCATGGGTGTCGTTGATCACCTTTGTGTTATCACCGCTCTTGTGCCTGCCTTTCATAAATAAAATATATAAAAATGCAAATTTGTAATTGAGAATTAAATGTTACTGTCTTGTTTCGTTATGAATCAAGTTATCGAATTTTATATTTTTTCTTTTAACAATACGCAACAATTAAATCTAGAAACTTATGTTTTGTCATTCGATCAAAGTAGTGTTGTTTATATTATATGTATTTAGTTATTGTAAAAATATGTTCCATCAGTTTTTAAGAATATCTTGTAATTACATTTTAAATTGATTATAAATCTTTCAATAGAATTTCGCTATGTTTTCATAATATTTTCATAACCTTAGAAAGACAAAATTGAATACATTGGACGGGTTAGTATAGAACATTTTGTTTAAAGTATAATAGAAATATATGTGCTTTATGTACTTGTCTTATGTACTTATCTTTATGCGCAGATTTTGTTATGCCAACAATTATGAAGGATGTCATCTAAATTATGGAGATATAACAATTAAACTTAAGAGCGTTATGTAAATAGATATAGCTTTTTCATGTTAATCAGTTCCATATTTTTTCATAGCTTTGTTATACATAATGGTGTTAAACGGTTAGCCTTTTAGATTTTTAATACATACAGTAAAAATTGTAATCATAAGCCGTATAATTTAAAAAAAAAAATGGTATTAGAATTATTAATTTTAAGTATTTCATTATAAACATTTTTAAGTTTACTTAGTGTTTTTAAGTTTGGGTGTTCTCGTGCATTTTAAGATTAAAATTTCCATTCCAGTTGTTATTTTATTATGATGAATCTTTTCTTCTATTCTACCTTGAATTTTTAGTATCAGAAGTAGTAGAAATAGTTGGTGTTTGTTTATTCGAGATTGTATCCACGTTAACAATACTGTTAGTAGTGTGTAATATGCCTTTCGAGATTTAAATTATGTCTTGATAATCTATATTAAGAGCGGGCGCACATCTTTGACTAAACTATCGCACAACTGGTGTGCGATTGTCGATTGTTTTCTAGCTCATTCAACAGTTTAATTGAACTAGTACGAATCAAGTAGTTTGCACTCCTCCATATAAGCGACTAAACAGTTGTGCAATAGTTTAGTAAAAAGTGTGCGCGTGCTCTAAAGGTTAAGATTATACTAGAAATAAAAGAATAATTAAGAGTATTTTTTATTACGAGTATTCTCTTAAAATATTTTTTTAACCATAGTGCATTTCACTAATTGTGGACAGCGATAATTGTTTAAATAACAATTAACATCCATACAATTTCACTATTTAAGTAATATAAATATTACATAATTTTAGGATCACATATTTATAAAAACATTGAAGTATATTAATAAAAAAGTTACATCTTTGTACCAGGTTATAATAAATCACAGGGATTGTTTTAATTACATAATTGGTCCCAAGAATTACGTTAAATTGGATATAATTTAGTGTTTTTTTTTTTAAATATTAAATCGCAAAAGATCGTGAATAAAACGATTGAATATTCATGACTTTTGTATATTTAATAAATTATTTGGCCTTAAATTTATTAGGTAGGTACTTCGTATGAACCGAATAAGATGTATTTTTCATTACTAAGTTACAAATCTGATTAATTTAAGTATACATTACAAAAGTACAATGCGACGCATTAAGGAACTACTAATTGGTATATTATTCTTAAAATAAATCGATTACAAGTTTCTTAAATTTAAAACATACGTTAGATTAATGCTGATGTCACAACAATACTGATCTCATTTAACAATTACTTATCAAGAACTATGCGAATAACAAATAATTACAACAAAAGATACTTACTTTAAATAATACTCAAACTTTTTTTTCAAATGGTAACATTACCTAATATAAAAGTGTAAAGGCGAGGTTTATTCTAATCCATTAAACATTAGTATACACATTTATCACATCAGCTAATTAAGTTCGTAGTTTTGAATACAAATAGTTTGTTTAATTCGTTTCCAACGCTTGTTATGCGATAGCTGCGGATAAAATAAATGTACGTGCTCTATCGCAACTCATTAAGTACTCCGTACTAAGTATCAACAGATTTAAAATCCTAAATAACAAAACGAATCTCGAAATAACGTAGTTATTTGATTTTAAATAACGGATGTTTCGAATCATGTATATTTGTGCATTTTTTGAACTGTTGCTCGAACAAGCAGTTGTGCTGTGGAATGAATAAGTACAATGGACGGTAAGAGAATTGTGCCGAGGTGGCAGCGGTCAAGTTCGGTGGTTAGGTTGTACGGTGACGGGCACTGGCGCAGGCGTGGGGCTGCTGTATGCGTTGGGCGCTGCGGGACTGTCCTCTGGTGATGAGTGGTTGGCTTCTGCCTCGCATTCGCGTTCAGCGACCTCTTCTTCATCGATGATGGATATGTCTCGAATAGATGGACGATGTGATCGTCGCCAACCTGACGAAAGAAATGTTTCCAATAAGTGGTAATAAAAAAGGAAGAATTTAAGGGAAGTTTACAGGACGAATTGATATAAGATTACAATCAGGAAGTTTGAAAATGGTTTGCTATATTCATATTTTAGTTATACGTATAAAATTTTGTATAAATCGTGGAACTGATTGTTCCTGTACCACACGAAGTTGATAAAGACTACAATAAAAATAACATTATAAAAACAATATGTACACAACAAGTGTATGTCGTATGCCGGCAGTGATAAAAAGGTCAAAGTATATCTGAGTATTGTTCAGAGTGACATCATCGGTAGAACCATCCACTCATCCACTTTAGTCGTTTATTAGAAGTTAACGATGACGGTTCGTTGCATCTTAATAGCGACTATTGTTATTTTGCAATTAAGTAACACGATTAAATGTAGTGACAAAGTGGAAAATGGTGATGAAAAACAGGCATTCCTTAAATTTTACGAAAACTATCAATCGTTTCCACGAACATTTACTGACTATTTTCGAAATGATTTGAAGACTAGAAGTTTTTCAGACGAATCAAACCTTAAGGAAAATGATGCAGACATGAAACAACAAATATTTAAACGCGGATGTGGGAATTCCTTATGTGAGTTCTTCAAAAGTCATCGCGTGATCAGACAATCTGGGTATTCACCAATGTATCCACAGCTGCCTACATCTTATCCTTACCGGCAACCGAATAATACCAATCAATATAATACTCATCAACCCAATAATCCATATGGAAACAATCCCTATCCTTCATATTCAAAACCTGTTGTACCAATAATACCTTATCAAATGCCCGTCACTAACAGACCTGTTTATAACTCATCTATTCCACATTATCTTAACAATAATATATCCAATCATAATTACCAAAATTCTAGACATACTTATCCACCAAGTCCAAGGCCCCCGCACAGTCAACCTTGGCCAAATTACAGAGCAAATACTACATCCATGCGTTTGCCCACTAACAACTCTTATCCTTTCGGTAACCAACCAAAAAACTCTTTCGGTAATGTACCAACACCGGGTTACCCTAACTCGTATCCTAGATCAAATGTAACTAATTATAACATTTACAATAGGACACAAGGTGGTAATAGAATACCTAATACTTATCCTCAACCCAGACCTTTGCCGTCGGGTCACATGATAAATAATTCACGACCAAATTACAATGGCTTCAATACCTATCCGACGTCTAATTACAATAAAAACTTTAACGGTTACCAAAGTCCTAATGGTTCACATTACAACAGTAACGGTAATTATTATAACCCACAAACAAACTATTCTTACGGAACTCCTATGATACCCAATTATAGAAATAATGCAGGAAGCAATTCGCATGGAAGTAATAATTTCCATGTTCCATCCGGGGGTACTAATTCTTATCCAACTAATAACAATTATATCAATAATTTTAATCAATCTCTAAACAATCCGTACCAATGGACTACAAACAGGCCTCAAACACCTTACAATCCTAATATACCCCAATACAATGCGGCAATGGAACCAAATCATTTTTATTACGTTCCTAATAATAATGGTTCCCAGTATGATCCCAGAAGACATCCACCAGAAAGATTTTCGTACTAAGCAAATTTGTTGATAATGTAAAATTTATTTGTGGAACGATTGTTAATTTTAATACAATAAATATTGGAAATGTGACTTTTTAATTTATTTTATTAACCTTCAACTAAAAAGTATTTTGTTTTTGTGAGTCTGAATATTAATTGTGTCTGCTTGTTAAATAATCATGAAGCATATGAAATTTATAGAAGTAATACACACCTTCCAAAACAGGAGGCTTGGTAGTTTTAGAGAGCAGTCTGGGCCCAGTTATAGTGATGACCATGGCTCCGAGGGGGGCGGTGATCACAATGGACATGATGCACACGGTCAGCACTGTCTCCGCGTACTGCAGCATCTCGGGCACGGGCTGGCCGTCGGCGGTCGCCATCTTGCGAACTTCATCCAAAGCTACAGGACCTAATGCGGCCTGTTGACATCGAATAAAGATATCAACTTTCACCTCATAATAAACTGCAAAATTATTTTGTTGCAAAATGGTTACAAACTGAACGAACTATTTTTTACATGTAAAAAATATATTTCTCCGACTGACAGTAAGGTAGCATTTTTGCAGGTATGTATGTCTTGTAGACTAAATGTGGTCTAATTGGGTTTGGAGTGTGACAGTATTTTGAATTCTAAAAAAATTACCTGTACGGTAGCTTTGGCCATCCAGGCGAGACCGACGAACACCTTTTCCTTCATGTTGAGGTTGCTGCGCACTGCGCACACGCTTGTCAGGATAGCGCGCAGCACCACGCACGTCACCAGGATACCGCCACCAACTAGCACTAGATGCGGCTCTAAATCTGCAATCTGAGAACAACATCCAAGTCAACAAAAATATAAATTCCTATAACGAAGAACATAATCTTTCTTGCAATTAGAACTTGTAATTACGCACGCTGGAACGGTAGGCACTTGTTATAAAATCGTAATTATAGATTCATATTGTCGAATTAATTTATATCGGTCAAGTTATTTGTTTGGAGCCTATTAAATAAGAAAATAATTGCTTGTTAGACTTCATATAACAACAACTTGTAATACTTACAACAACTTGTGCTCCAGTGACAGAGAACAGCATCGGTTCGAAGAACATCCAGAAAATTTCGAATGCGGTTGCAACAGGATTG
Organism: Papilio polytes; assembly: GCF_000836215.1. Lineage (NCBI taxonomy): Eukaryota > Metazoa > Arthropoda > Insecta > Lepidoptera > Papilionidae > Papilio > Papilio polytes. Next base: position 3,628,829 of record NW_013525102.1, read on the forward strand.
TCCTCAAGTTCCCATCCCTGCTCGGCCCAGTTCTTACACGCGACGAATGCGAACGCAATAACGGCTAATGGGCCTGAAATAAATAATACAAATACAATTAAGCATATCATACGTTTAAAATCGTATTTAATAATCATTAGCTTAAAATCTCATTAATTATTAAAATAATGAGGTATACTACGCACTTTAAGATTTGTAATTTTCTAATAGTTATAAGTATATTTATTACTACATATACCTTCATAAGTATAGGTATACAGCAGGAAAATTGGTCTAAAAACCTAATTTTAGTTAAAAGGCAAAAAATAAAATAACAGGAAATTTTAAAATCAATTATACAAGTATGTGTGTCCTGTTTAAAAACATAAATAAACATAAAGTTTGATGTTAATATTTCTATGAAAGAAAATTTGTTGAAAAAAGTTAACCTGATAGGCGACGTAGTATTCACAGACATATATATTTCGCCTTCTGGCCAGCGGTGCTATATAATTCTTAGTTAACTAAAACAAAGTGCGTCATTCAGAATAAAAAAACAAGATCTATTATTCATAAATTACAATAGTCGAAGGCGTTTTGTTTAAAACTGCAAGAATTTAAGACTAACAGAACACGTGTACTCTATTTTGCTTAAAGCGCAAATCGTTATCGCTCGTTGTTCTTACTGTGCACATTTTTTATAGCGACATATTTTAGCATTTACCGTTATTAAATCAGCAATTATTATCCAATTCATGTTATTATTCTGTTAAAGATTAATATGCGGAATTTGTAGAAGTAAAACACCTATTTCTATCAATTTTTCGGTGAAAGGCAACAGTTGGTAATAAAAATATTTTACAGTCTATAAATAGCTGTGTACAGGTTTTAGCAGCTATCAAATTCGGGTGAACATGGTAATTTACTTTGCCTTTAGAATTCTTTAGTACGTTATAAACATGTTTTGTATTCTAGCGGTTTGGTCGTCTAGAGTACATGTGTATCCTGCAATTCTAAGTAAAAATGCGTTAGCTATTGAGTTATAATTCTGAATAATATTTTCTGTTACAGTTATTAAAGTATATGCTAATTCATTGATTTCTTTAATTTATTTCACAAAAATAAACATGAACATGGATTTCAATTCATATATATAATTAAATATATAGATAACTGTATTATAATAACTAATAGCCACTTAAAAGAATATACAATTCATTAACATTGAATAATGTTATTTTGTTTCAATAACATAAGCATTGCAGTTTCATTATTGTACGAGATACATGGCTAAAAACAAATATTTTACATATATTTTGATACAAAAACCATTTAATTAAAGAAACTTAAAACGAACTTATCATATCCAGCTGGCACACCACCTCGTTTAGCTTATAAAATATAGCGTGGTTTGTCATAGTGGACGCACGAGTGTAAACAGAGATTTCAAATAGCTTTGTTTCCTCCTGTTTTATTAGAGATCGATTTTTATAGTTGCAACAGTGTATTGTTCGTGTGAAAATCTCGCATCATACAGAACAAAACAATCAATCGTACTTGGAACTACCGACTGAAAACAATTTAATCGACTGCCGGTTAGTGAGAAAGCGCGTGACGCGTGAATTGTGAGTGTGTTCTAGTAAAAAGTGCCCGAAATATAGCATGCATATTTTGAACGTCACATTTCTTTTATCAAAGTACTAAAATATAGTTCTCTTCAACGAGGAAGTTTTATTAAAAACAAACCTATATTCATAATATTATGAATTAACATAGTCAGTAGTCGGAATTCTTTGACTTACCAGCTCCACCCCAACCGATTTCTTCCGATCCGAAAACAGACATGAGACCTCCGGTAAGTAGAAGCAGGACTCGCAGTGGCACTAGGAAAGCGTCATTTCTCTCCGGAATGTATTTCACGAGGTAGCCGCAAACGACTCCGAAAGCTATCCCACCGATCACACTGAATGGACCCTGAAAGAATTATGAACATGGAAATTTTAAAAAAAAATAACCCAATGCAAACGTACTTTCTTCTTAGCATTTCTCCGTAAACCCCTTTTTAAATTTCGATTTCTATAGTCTTAAGAACTTGTACGATTATTTGATTATCATCATGATATATCATTCATTCATTTGTTTAATCAAAGATTACCTGTATGATATTCATCGTTATAGAAGAACTTCCAAACATGATAGAGGAGACGATGCCAAAGACAGCGACACTGGCCGCATCGTCAACGCCGGACACCGCTAGCACCAGCGTGGGGATGCCCTTGGAGACACCGTAGCCCTTGCCACGCAGCCGGAATAGGCACGGCACGATCACAGCCGGCGATACCGCCGCTATTATCGAGCCCAGTAGGAACGCTACAATCAAATTTAACTGTGAATTTACAGGTTTTACGTTTCAAAAGCATTAAAATCAGGCTATGTACATAAAGGTACTCACCCCAATCCCAAGGTAGGCCGAGTAGTAAATTGGCCATCACTGCGCACAACACGCATTCAAATGTCCAGGGTATTAGAGCAAGCTTTATAACGGTGAAGAAGAATTTTTTCATTGCGACCGGATCGAGATCCAAACCAGCTCGGGTAAGAATAATCGTTAAAGCTATTTTCCTGAAATTAAAAAATGCTACATAGAAACTTGATTTACATGTTAAACGTGACCGAAAATTACTCTTATATAAGTTTAAATCTGTTTTCAAAGTGAAATTACGACAGTTACTGTGAAGAGTTAATCATAACATTTCTAAGAATGTGTATGTTTACATAATAATGTTTACCTTATGTAAGAACATACGTGCTCGTAGCTTTCATTAAAGTTCACGAATCCAATATTTTTCATTACAATTCCAACAATTAACATTCCGATGAGGGCGGGCAGCGTGGTCACTTTGACCATAACCCAGCCGCCGAAGTATGCGGCGATAGTGAGCACAGCGAGTGTGAACAACTGCCCGCCCGGCGCCGCCGTCTCTCCCATCACTATCCAGATAATCACCCATACCAAAATACCTAAAACATTAAAAATACTCGCTTAGCATTCAGCTAATAGCTTTTGGAAAATCAATGTTTAAAATCGGTGTAAAATCGCAGTGTAAACAAAAGAAAATGCTGCTGCAACTATGCATGTAATATTTTTCTTTGAATTGGTTAAAATTGTCGAAACACAAATAATGATAAAATTAAAATACGCCATAACTTACCAATTAAAAATATGGAAAGTGTTTGAGCAAAATGTCTGTAAGATGGACATAGTGGGTAGGGACAAATTTTTTGCCAATGCGGTGGCTCCCAGGAGGGAGTCCCAGAGTCCTCTTGATGACACTTCTGGCAGCAGGCGTACCACCAGGACCTGCCGGCACAAGAGTACATCGTTCACTTGGATAACGCACTCCAAACTATTTCAATGTTCTACATTGATATAAAGTGCTGGTTATCGACTAATGTTTTAAAATACCGTGCACTCGTTTTAAAAATTGTGAATAAATTGTTCTATTGCAATAAGTAAATACAAAAGTTACAAATAATACGTGATCCAACCTGTAGGTCAACGTTTCTAATTTAATCACGTATTCTTCATAAACTTCATCATTTTTATTTCAACAAAAATAGGATTTGTAAATTGCTGAACAATGAAATACTTGGATATTGGTTGCATCATTATTGTTTTCTATACATTACTTTTAAATAAAATATAAACTATCTAAATCATCAAAACAAATATTTGTAGCAAAAATAAGAAAAAAAAAACGAACACGAAACAGAACATTTATAGCGCGAAGTTATGAAGGCCAATTAAAAAAAGCAATAACTAGTAGACAAATACGAGATATTACCTTTCGATATGTTCGCTTTGATGAGATAGTGCTTTCTTGGAATATACGGAAGAAGTTGTTGAATATTTTTTATACCTGCCCTCGATGTGTGCCGGCCGATCTGCGAACGAAGAAAGACCGCGTTATAGTCGAAGCACAAGTATCATGAAGTGACAATCGATCAATTTGTGGGAAATGACAGCTGAATAGAATTATACCTGTACCTTTTCTTTTGAAGGTCGGAGTGTTTGTAGATTATAGACAGTGCTTTACTTTAAAGTGGAACAATGGTATTTATAGATTTTAGTTTTAATTCTTCGTCAAGTCGTGTATTTTATGATTTATTGTTAGAAATTAAATTATAATACACAGAACTGTAGGCAAGCGATTATATAATCACATAATATTGTGTTTTTCATTCAAGTAAATAAAATTAAAATGTTAACAAAATACAAAGTGTACATGTTCACTAGGATCATCCATTATCATAAATTTTTAAAGTCCATCGACGTTATCTTAATATTGACAGCTTTAGAGAAGAGGTTCACTGTTGTCTAATGTGTTTCTAATCCATATTATTATTTTTATTAGTTATTTTTCCTATAAAACGTACACTTTACACACAGAGAATAAATACGTATTATAGAAACATCTTGATCTTAATCATACTAAGATTATAACTGCGAAAGTTTAGATGGATGGATGTTTGTTAGACTTTCTAGCCTTAATGCCTGAACGGATATAGATAAAATTTGGCACAGATGTAGAATATAGTCTGGAAGAATAATCACTTTGTTTTTTTTTTTAAATCCACGAGGACGATGTCGCGAGCGAAAGTTAGTTTATAGATTTTGCATTTTTTATTACTTCAACCAAATAAATTATTATTTGCAAATATTATATAAATGTCGAAGTTATCATAAAATTTCCTAACTGTAATAATTAATACATTGTTTCGTTTTAATAACACTTTGCAGGTATTATTTAGGTAAAGTATGAGATCCGATTGATCTGATCTCGCCTGATTGATGTGGTAAGGTTATCTACTTAATACTTCCGCAGAAATTGTCAGGCGTTGCTTGTTTAAACTTGTAAATATTAGTTTCAGTTCCGCTTATCGTCACTAACCAACGGATGTTAATGCCACGTGTTTTATAATAAAGATAAAGATTTATCTGTGTATTTCCGACTAACGGGAGCGTATGAATATGTGTCCGTTCGTATGACTTCCTGCGACCTAAGCAACTTTGCTGGTATACTGCGATTACCCAAAATGTCACTTCTGTTTAAATAAGAATTACGTTAAAACAGAAGTCAATAATTTAATATGCAAACCATTTTTTATAGTAAAAAAATACGACAAGTGTCAAAAATTCTTCCTTTTTTAATATTGATTCTTTTTACTCATAAATAACTTCTGTTAAACAATAATCGCGTTTACAAATTCTTTATCCCTAAATTTAAATTAAATTACGTGTTCATTCTGTCAATTATTTATTAAGGTAATTTATTTACTTAACTTTCTCTACGCTTTTAGTCGTACGACGTAAGAGTAGATTTTTCAATTTCTATACATCAATTTTGTTAAGAAACATAGTTAAAATAGCCAGTGTTATTGTGATAGTTTGAATAAGTTAAATGTAAATATATTGAATCAATAGTAAATACGTGTAAAATGATTTACCAATACAAAATAATGTTTTTGTCAATTTTTAAGTACATTTGCGTAAGAATCACTCCTTTCAATCCGCACTTTCGACATTAAATAATTAAATACGTAACATATCAAATAGAAGCCTCTGCGCAAAATATCTAGTTTCTAGGCCAATTAGTTTTGGCTGTGCGTAGAATTCTCTGAGTTGGTTTCTTCTTTTACATAAATTGTAAACCACTTTCGCACAGGTTCCATTAAAGATTTCTCAATATTGAATACCATAACAATTAATAATATGAAAGTCGGTCATAGCTAAATTAAAAGAATCGAAAAAACTCGATGAATTGTTACGTTATCGCATGCGCATACGACTGTAACTTTTCAACTCATTTGCATAAATTATCAGGAAGCAAGCCGTATATTTGATAATACTATTCAGTAGTTTTCGAAATTACACCGCTTTTAAAACATATTCCAATGTTTAAATCATTTAAATATATATTTAAATAATAATAATACTAATGCTGCTAAATCTTATTAGAATTGCAGATACACACATACTGTTTGATAACATTTGTATAATGTACAATTTTAAATTCTTATAGCCCTTTCATTTTTTTAATATAATGAATCGTACTTTGCATAATATCATTTTACCTAATCAGAATTTCATCAATCAATATTGAAATTTATTTTTATTATTTAGCGTTTGGTACTACAGTGTTTGTGCAGGTCAGAATAAAATAAATGGTCATCTTTAACCAGAATGTCTGAAGTAAGTAATAAAGCTGCACAGTCTACCTATCCTATAAGAAGTTAAAAGATGTAATGAGCATATCGTCATAATTTTTTCGTTACAGAAATAAATAACCAACAAGAATCTTACTTGATTTTAACAAGCAACTAAGCTAATCATGTTGTATTTACATGTTGTAAATATTAATTTGATAACGTAAATGTAAGCAGTTGTAATAACAAATATTCATTATTCCATCTATCAATGTATCTAAACTTTCTCATTTACAATAAATATTACTACTAAAAATACTATTAAAAAAATAAACTTTAAAGATGATATTTTATTTAGTAATTTTCACTCGCAATTTTGCTGCCCGTATCAAAGGCTGTGTCTTATTCTTTAAGAAAATTGAGTTAACGTTTCTTTAACAGAGGTAATTCCTATAAATATGATAAGCGGTGAAGTCATAGCTTTCACGGTAAGATATTTCGTGGGACACGTGATGGTTTAAAATAAAGCCGCTTGGTCGCTCGATGCGGATTCCTAGAACTTGAGGCGGCAATAGCGACGTCTTCAGCTTTCGTAACTTAAATATGTGGTGTAGAAAAATATTGTAATCCTACCCCATGAGGAGTCCATTTCGGCCGCCATGGCATTGTGTAGATTGCTCTTGCGGCGCGATGGCCCTTCCGCTTGCGCTGACACCCGGCCATTCCTGGAGACAATAAATATCAATGCTATAACTAATTACATTAGCAATGGAATTAAACATTTTGCCATCAAGCCTGTATTGTTGAGCAATCTTAATGTTCATCCAAGCACTTAAAATTGTTATAAGGCCATCAGAATCGTATGGTCAATTAAAACTAAAGGGCATTAAAAGTAGTCGTCAAGCAAAGTTACGAACAAGTTATGGACGAAATAATTACTAATAAAATAAGTTATATTGGCTTGTAAAATGTATGAAATAAATTTAATCGACTCATTTTAAATTTCAAGGGTATGTAATTGACTTATAGTCGCCTCGTGTTTTCTAACCCTGTATTAGGTTAAGGTTAGTCCGCTTTGCCCATAAATGAATGTGTCATGTGACTTTGAAGGCAACTAACTTTTTTGTAGAGCAAGTTCATTTCCGTAGGTTTACAGACAAGTTTTGTATGCACTTTATCACACGCAGGACATGGAGTAGACAGTACTATTAAGTAAAGCGCTTTTTTATAGTATGATGATGCATTACGTTCGTTTTAAATTTAGAATTTACAAAGTTATAAAAGTACAATTCCCTTTATTGTAATTTAAAGTAAGTATCGAAAAGAGGAACCTGATAACCTCTGGATAATTCATAATTTAATTTTCATAACGTATTACTATGGTTACAGTTAAAAACGTTGTAATGAAACCGAGACAAAGACAGACCGGCGACTTAACCTTACAGTTATGGGTTAAGTTGAATTGAAAGTAACAGCGTGGCATAAGGTTTTAACGGATGGAAAACTACGCGGCGTACTGGGTCATTGTTTATACGCAATGACTTGTGAACGGTTTGTATGACTGGAGGGTATAATGGTGATATGTGGCCACGCGTTTGTTCCCCGGCGCGGGCGCGGGCGCTACCGGCATGAGCCCATGACGACAGAGGTCGCATGTGGGTCGAATAGGTGTGTTTTATTTCAGTACGGTACATATTTGTAATAATAGTCGACTATTTAAACAAGCAACATCTGGTTAAAATATTGTTGTATATTGTTTTCATCGGTGCACGTGTTAAGAATTTGAAATCTACTTTAAACAAAATTTCGTACTGTTTATTATTAGAGTGCAGTCAAATTTTTATAATACGTTTACGTACAAATAAAAAGTGAGTCAATGTTACTAAGGAAAACTAACTGTAATAAGTCAACAAATCACACTATAAATAAAAAAAGTTTGAATGTTTAAATAAAGTTTTGCTAAGTTCGCCGGCATGTTTATTAAGTAAATGTAAATATTCAAACTGCCACTATTACTTTTAATACAGTAAATTTTTATTGGTAATAATGACAAATTTATTAAATAAATCAGTAATGTAATTTTTAATTCTACGTTTTTTAATTTAAGTCATTACTTATCCCATTGGATACACTTCACTATTATAACACAGTATTTTGTGTTTTTTTATTGCTTCCCTGTAAACAAAATGTAG
>NW_013525102.1:3637221-3637501 GCF_000836215.1 Papilio polytes
AATTTCAACAGGTAAATTTGAAAAATAACTCACCAATGTCGGTTAAGTGCGTCTGTCTCTAGAGAGGAGTCCGAGGGGAGATAGCTGTCGTAGTGGCAGCTGAGGCTACTGTGAGACATCCTACATGGCACTATGCGAACGTAATTAAACTAAAAGTAAATATCGGCATACGAGCGTATCGGAGTGCGCACGGGGCATGCCGCTCGGCCGTGCACGCTTCACACCTATGACGCGGCGAGTGTGCATCTTATAAGAGAAGGCTCGGCTGCGAACCGCGAGT
>NW_013525102.1:3637731-3640009 GCF_000836215.1 Papilio polytes
CGCTCGCCTGTTTATAGTCGAATTCTAAAACATCTTCGAGTGACATCGGCAACATCGAACGCACCGCCCGCGCGTAACCCTTTCTCGTGACTTTCGCAACAATCGACATTATTATCATCACAATGTTGACGTTCGAATTATTATTCAAACATTACTAACAAACTTGTGTCAGAACGTTCTTTAAATCTAAAAAAATACAAAGCATTGTCATTAAAATGAGATTCTACGTAGTAATCTGTGATGTTCAATTATTTCTGCAAAACATAAAAGCCATATATTGTTTAATAGGCAGCAATCCCTACGTCGCAACGTAGAAAGCGCATTAGGCATGAACCATATCTAATAAGCTGAACAAATGACGCTTGAAAACCGTCTCCGTAGGTATTTAGGCATTGAATTCCATCGTTTTTCATCAATTTTCTTCGCAGTTAAAGTATTGTAGTTGTACACCAATAATAAGTACCTATTCATTTTATTTCAACGACAAAAATGACATTTTTTCATTTTTACTCAATCGGTTTTCCACCTTGTAGCATCATTATTATCGTAACAATGACGGTGTTATTTGTAACATGATTTCAATTTTTCTTAACACAATTTTCAACTTTATTCAATAGTTTTTCGATAACAAAATCTTTATGTTATATGCTATATTAGTACATTTTCTTCAGCTTATACAGAACTTCAATATATTAAAGTTTATTTGTGTTTCCTTACTACCTTACTAAATCATTGCATTAAAAAATATTCATGTCATCAAGAAAATATCTATGAAAGAATACATTCACTAAGATCAGCCTAACTAGTTGCCGTCTAACATAGATGTAAAAAACGTGATGATCTTATCGCTGTACATCGATCATAAAATTCAGTAATTGACGTGTCTCGTTAGAGTTCAAAATAAACCACAATAGTAAGTTTGAGCAATCAATATTTTACATTATTACAAAATAAATGTTTTCATAGCAAATAGTGTAATTGAAAAATGTTCTTAAAATATAAAAATACTAAAATTATACTCAAAACAAATGTTATATCGATATTATTGGGTTTAAATTCGAATCAAAAAAACTGATGGTTTGCTTGTACTGGAATTCATTTTACTAATTTAAATTTTCAAATGTTGATTTGTATTTAATTCATTGCTTAGTATGTCTTTTTCTTACATACTAAAGACATAAACGAATTAAGTAGTAACTTGGGTATTTCATTTCTTCCTTTTTTATTAATTCTACGAAAAAGAGTCCTTAGTATTTATCCTTATTATACGGTAAAAGTTAATATAGAAAGGATTATAATTATGTCGCTATGCGTGTACATACTAAGTATGTAAATACCTACATATTTGTACGCGACCTTATTGTGCTTTGTAGGATATGGTAATGAAGTCAGGCACAACAACCTTTAAACTAATAAATAGTAACAACCATATACCTGGGATTTACGAAATGTGTAAAAAATAAGCCAGTGACTATAGCAGTCTAATTAAGTTTAAGCGATTATTTTAATTACATTTGCTTAAATTTTAAGCAAATACAATTAGAATAATTGTATTTTAAAAGTTATTATTATTTAGCTATTATATTTAGATTTGATGCTTTATGAAAATTATAAAAGCAAATAAATTCAAAACCACAAATTGTAAGGACTGCAGATTACTGTAGATATGCAAATAATTCTGTAAGTACTCCTTTAGATTGATAGATTTGACAACTTACTATAATTGCCGTAAGTCGTTTCTTTTATTAACAACCTTTTACATATTTTTAAAACAACTCTAAAATAATATCTGCAGATAAGTATAAAAATAAGTACAGCAACTTAATATAAATGCTTATTTGCCGATATAATTTTAAAAGGCGCTTGGAATGTAACGAACATCTAGTAAGATTTCAATCAAATAGGACAAAAAATAATCATAAAAGATTTATGTATTAATCAATATGCAATCAGGTATTTATAATAATTATCTTTTTAGTTCTCATAGCGTCTCTAACATTTAAGGACAGAAGCGCACTTCGAAAGAATTAAAAAAGAGAGATCTAAAAGTTGCATGTCTATACAAATTATTATAAAATAACAAAGAAGGCGATGATCGTTTTCTGAAGCGGATTAAAATAGACGTTCGGTTCAGATGATACGGGTTCGCCATATTCGGTGGCGAACACATTTGTTTAAATTTCGCGGCTCGGGTTATTGTGGGTAACCGGTCGCATTTTTATTCGCCCGCAAAGGAGGGTAGATTCGTATCCCTCTCCGGTTGGTCGCGCGCGGGCTT
>NW_013525102.1:3640066-3656588 GCF_000836215.1 Papilio polytes
TGTGCCTATAAGCTTGACAGAAGTTGACTCGATTGGCACCGACAGAGACCAGACACTTCAGGCGGTGAGGCAAGCATCGAGTAGATAAGTACCACTGTATCCTCCATTATCCCATTGTTTTCATATTAGGCCCGCCGTGCATGCATAGTCTCAGGGTAGGTTGTGACCCGTTTTATACGACACGGTTTTGAAATCCATGCATATTTATATGACTAAGGTCTTTAAAGTCATTCTATCTCATAAATGTAGTTATGTCAATGTTTAATAGTGACATTTTACAGTTTTAAACTACCAACCCATGTTGTCACATTGTTGAAAATATTTACGAGCTAAAACCATACCATAACAAAGCAATATAATGAAATGATATACATGCAACAATGAACAGTTGTAGCACGTGATCGTTGTACTAGTTCATTTGTATAGGTACACTTGTTGCGTCATTCTGTTTCGGTCTTACTCGAAGGTATTGCTTCGTTACAAATACAACTACGACCATACAATAAGAGTACAGCCTACTCTGGTTTTGAGCATTATTAATGGTGTGTCTATAAGATCTACATATCGATTTGTTACACAAATTACCGAAACTAAGTACATTAATGTATTTACGAGTATCAAATAGTTTTGCGTAACGTAATAAAACAAAATTAATTTGTATTTTTCTATAAGTTTTTGTAAAAGTTATTTTTAATTGATTACCTTTTAATTATTTTGTGATAATTTTTTTTAAATAAAATCAATGCCGATTTCCATATTTCTTACAACAAGAAATAAAAAAAAAATAATAATATATAATCATGATATCGAATATTATATAAACACAGTGGCAGTAAGATAAGAAAGATTAAGTAGCTACTTATGCTCTACTTTGAGACAGCAAACAGATTGCGTATATCTACTTTGTAATTTTTAATTAACGGACAGACGGCGATTATTGTAAATGACTGTCTGTTATTACAGCTTTCACAAATAAAATACAGTCACATGATGCGTATCAATAATGAACGGAATGTTTGTACGACGAATGAATCACGTGAAAACTATAAAGTCATGTTAAATATAGCAAAGTAACCCTTATCCAGTAAGTAGACTTTATGAGACCACTTTTAACCTGATTATTAGTACTTTACAAGCTTCGTTTTCCGATTCTAGAGAGATGTCGTTTTGTTTTTGTTTTTTTCGCTGACATCGAAGAGGGTTTACAATTAAAATAACTAACAAATGCAATTTCTAATGAGGATGTATACCTAGGAAATATTTCTTTTTATTTTGCTTAAATGTAGCAATTGACTATTACTGAAGTACAGATTAGCTACAGATGTTTACTGAAATAAATAAATGTTGATGCTTTTACTAAAAATATCTACTTAATTCAAACAATACATTGTTCAAATGTTTTGAATAAGAAAAGGCAATTTAGTTTCGCTCAATGGCTTCGCTATAGTTCATTTAAAAACAATGACATGAATCACTCGCAATGTCAAAACTTTTGGAGGATTTATATTTTTGATGATAAATTACAATAAAACATTGTAAAACTTGTAGTTATTGAAAAAAGAAATTTCTATTTGTCACAAAAGAAGACATAACTAATTAGTAATGAAGTCATTGGAAAAATAATAAGTTACTAATAAAATGACAAAATAACAATACTTTTAGTATTATTCACGATTGTAAAAAACAAACTTCACTAATCTGAAATAACAACTTTTCACACTAGTATATAACATTTCATTAAATATAATATTAAAAACATTCCTAGTATAGGTCGTAAAAACGTTTATGACACGTACTTATACCACAGATAACAATTTTATGAAAATATGATATTGAACTAATATTAATAGGCAGATATTAACAGAGATGCACATGGAATATTTAAAACAGCTTTTCTAACTACCATGTTTGTGACAGTTGACAGTTTTAATAACTAATTATTAAATTAATCCTCTGAAATATGTGTTTCATGGGATAGATGGCAGAAATATTTTATTTATTTAATATTATACTCAATATTATCAGTCAAATATTTTTCAAGTATTTTTATTGAGAACTGCTATTGCATGAGCATTATTCAAGAAGATTCAATACTTATTTTTTGAAAAATTGCTAGTCAATTCTTACAGGCGCGCTCTCAGATTTACTTATGGCACAATCAGTCGATCTTTGCGAATGCTGTATTCCAAAAATTTAATAATAAATTAAAATCCCTTACTCAGTATTGATAACATAAATATTTAAATTTATTCCAGGAAAGTATTAAAACTAGTTAAACCCGAGTTAAGGCAATTTATTTCATGTGTTTTATAATAACTTAGGCCAACTTTAAATCATACTTGCACCTTATGGTGTTTTAATTGTAGACATACAAAGAGGCAAAAGTTAAGGACGCTTATTTATTTCTTTGCAAACAACGATGGAATTACTTTGGTCGTTCTATGGTAAGAAAAACTGACCTCATTTACAAGGTGTGACAATATTTACGAGGAAAATTATAGGATTGGTCAATAGCGGAAGTTTATATAGAATAGACACGCAGCGCCGGTGGCCAAGTTAAGATGAACGGCCCTGACTATCAGGTACACGTTTTGAATTATAAGATTTGTTTCCAGGAAAAAATTATCTACAAAATGCTATCTATTGTCATATTTTAATATTTTATATTAGAGATAAATACACCTATATAGACAAAGTCATATAACAATGACAACTAAGTAATAACTGTGCCTTAATTTATGTTACATGATCAGAGGTCGATAAAAATTTTAAATGCATATATTCAACTTGTAAAAATAACATGTAACATTTAAAAGCCAATATGTTCAACTTGTAAAAATGTAACTAACTTACCTGTCTGATGGCAGATTTTCTCTGTCTTTGCTTTTTTCGTCAGCCATAATAGAAACTTTTCTCTTGCCTTCAGCGGGAGCGGTTTCCGTAGCGGTTATAGGCGCGATCGCAGGAAGGGGCAGCTGCTCGGGGTTGAGTTCCGGCGCGCGTCGTTGCTCGCCTCCTGCGTTTTGCTTTTGCAAATCGCTAAGGTCGAAAGGATATTCTTTAATTGCAGTCATTCGGATGCTCGTTTTTCGAACCTGGAGACAAAAATAAATTATTAATAGAAGAAAAATACTTAAAAGAGTTATTAAAGAAAATGAATTGAATTATTCGGTGTTAGTTTATTTGTTCTAGAGGTTTTCTCTATATTTTATGCGTTAACTATAGTTTCTAAATTTTTGGGCAGTTAAGATTTTTTTTAATTCACTTTAATTCATGGAATAAAGTAATACGTACATTTATATGATTTATTATTTACACGGATGTATTAAAACCATTTCGAAAAAAAAAATAACTTTATTCGTTTTTAGCGTAGACAACGCATTCTGCGGACAAAGTTTTTTTATCACTCAATTACTTTGCACGCGCGCGTCTTACAGTGTTCGGCAGTCGACAATGCACTGAAAGCAGCTTTGTATTGTCCGCCTTCACACATTTTGACATGAAGCCTCCAATAACTTAGCAAATAGTCAATACCGAGGGTTGCCACTGCCGAAAGACCAGTACAATAACATAACGTTATCTCTATTTTTGTGAACAAAATGAGAAGGATGACAATATATATTTGTATAAATGATTTCGGCAGCAGAAAACCATGCTAATATGTACCTCGTCAGATTGTACGCAATCATTAGCTATAGTCCTAACTTCACCTTATAGTTCATCTTGTTATTTTCCTTTTTATTTCACATATTAATTGTTAGATTCAATTCTGAACGTTAAGAACAATTTGTTTTAATAAACATTTAAATTATAATACACATTTATGCATTTTCCTAAAAATGTCAATGAACGAACTATTTATAGCAGTTATATTTAAATAGATGGCGTTAGTAGTTGTTTTAAATCTTGGCTAACTGCAACCAAGATTTTACAAACATATTTTTAATTTTCCAGCAGAACAATAATTAATTATTTTTTATATTTAACGCCTTACTAATAACTTTTTAAGATATCTGATTTATTAAACATACAAAAGTTTATAAAGCTCTGAAATAAGTCATAAATATTTTCAGATGCTCTAAAATAAATTACAATTTAAATTTATAACTAGTTACTATCTTTTAACATAATTAGCAACATATAAAGCTGGACAGCAAAAATCAACCAAAAAATTGTAAAACCTCCTTCGTCGTTAATCCTCTGCATCATTCAATTAAATTACAAACGGACACTTTCGTGTAACTGAGGGTTTTCTTGGTATGTATACTTTTCTTTTACTTTCTTTCAAATTTTTATCGTTCTCCATGGCTAAAGTCCAATTATAAAGAGAAAATTGTAATAATCACATACAGGCCATTTAAAGGCAAATTAAATAGAAATGGGAGATTGAAATTTCTAAAATAAAGAGGAAAGATTTGTATTTTTATAAGTATTAAAATAACTCAAAAACTATTGGGCCGAAAGCAAAAATTCTTGCACTATTAAAAAGCTACGTTATCAGTGTTAACATAGGCTATAGTTGTTACTAGTTTTTTTAAGTTGTACGGAGAAGTCGCAGATAGCAGCAAGTTTGAGATATATTGGATAGTTGTAATGTTTACATTGACGATAAAAACTCTTATTGCATTGTTGTGTTTATGATAGAGTTTTCTTACAGATATACAGTTGGTCGTTTAGTTGCATATTTCTACTGCTCAATGGTATCATATATACGTGTAATTAAAAGGATGTCGTAGTCACGGAAGTTATTAAGATAATGACAGTTATTATCGCAGTGTTAAACGAAGACCACTAACAATGTTATTTTATATTCCAAATTTTAATTCGCTTGTGTGTTACGTATAAAAATGTAGGTACAACAATTTTTGGAGTTTAATGTGTTTCGAATCTGTAACTAGTTTCTGATATAAAAATAGTGCAATGAAGGTAATAAGGAGTTAAATAACAAAGGAGATACCATGTCGTTGGCACTGCAAGCTATTCTAAAATTAAAATTGTAAACAGAAGTTAATATTGATAATAGTGGTTTGTGGGTAGCGGTCGAGTATTTATTCGCTTAAGTGGACTCATCACAATCACATGATCGCTCACGAGGAGCCGGCCACGAGCCAAAGCCATGAGCTCCCAATCATGCGCTCGTTTACGTTGACCGCTGCCATGCGCCACGCCGCGCCACGCCGCGCCACGCCGCGCCGCGCCCGCTTATCACCACATAACGACGTTAAAAGTTAAAATGATCTTTCATCCAATTCTATCTAATGAAGCATTTATTAGAACGGCAAAGTGCGATGGCCTTTCAGTGTAAATTGTTATTTGTTGATAAAAGAAAATCATAAACTTATCACATTACTGATAACGATGTTCTATTGACAAGCTAAAAATGTACTACAAAGATCGTCACTTTAAGTAATTATTGTGTTTTATCCTTTCGACATTATTATTGGTCAACTAATAGTACATTGAAATATACATATATTGAATTGTATATTATATTATTGTAAAATATTTAAATACGTTAAACACGCAATAACTAACAATATATACTCGTATATATTCATTGTGATTAAATTATATTTGGAAATATAAAAATATAAAAAGTCCCAAACAATTTAAATCGAACTAAAATTTTAAAAAATCTATAGAACTTTATTTTGAAGGAAAACACTTTTTGTAATCGGAAAAGCGAAACGTAAGCATTTAGTTTGTAATGTATTTATTTATCTTTTGTCACATACTTAATTATTGTGAAGTACACGAGTGAGTCATGATGAGACTGTGTCGGAAACAGTTTCTATTAGCTAATTGTTTGTATGGAATTATGAAATCATTGTTGAGGAGCTCTCACAGAAGTGGGTTAAACGACGCGACCTCACGCCTGCCGCCACGCCGACCACGTGACCACGATGGACATTGATATTGAAAAAGGAAACACATTTCAATAAACCTCGTTTTACAATATGTACATGTTAACTAAATTTTGATACTAGCAACATTTTATTCATTAACAAAAAAAAACATCGTGTGTAATGTTTTAAATCTCTATAAGATCAAAAATTTATATTACTAAGATATATCACAGCCTAGCAACTTTTCAGCTAACAGTCGTCCCCACCAAATCCATGAGACAAGTTTCAGTTACCCATGTAGACTTAGTGCAGATTGGTTGACTTCACACATCTTTGAATATCTCCGCAGATATTTGAAGGTTGGACCATTATGTGTTCTTCATCATAATAACTTTAATTATCTTAAGTTACACTTTGTTTTATTGATGTGCTTTGAATAATTTGTGTTAATTTGGACACTAAGAGATCTGGAATATGGGAGTAAGAAGCGGTTAATAAAGTGGTTAAAGGTATGATATTAAAAGGGGCAATTATTACTGTCATTGTTTATCGTAATTGTGGTAACATCCTATAGTAATAGCAAGAAATGTATAATTGAGGCAATTGTATCGCTCTTCGTAATGACGATACGCCATATTTATTTAGCTACTTAGAGAAAACTATTAAAATACACTAAAAATTATACATATGTTATAATTATTGATAATTATGAATTATCAAGGTCTCGTGCTTTTAGATTTAATTACACGAGTACTAATAATTTTATTAATTAATCATAATGTTATTTATGATTAATAAGATTATTTGCATGTTTTCTGTCGTTTTTCAGTATCTCGAGTTAAAACATATTTAAGATTATAATAAAGAAATAAGTAATGCATATATAAAGATAAAAATTGGTGCAAAATCATTTAAAAATTAACTTGTAAATGAAAATTGTTACGGTATTTTTAATGAACATTAACAGGACCACTGTTGTCATTGTATATGAAGGCTGTTCATATAAAATGGAGATCATGGTTTAAAGCAAGGCTCAGATGATAAGGAAAATTAACAAACCGTAAGTCATCGCCATCGTATGTATTTGATACAACTTTTGATATTATAATTAATATAATACCAACTATGCTTATTTTTAAATATCAACTAAATTTCAATCGTACAATTCACTGCCATTACCAATTACTTAATGTTAACCCTTTAAAACAGATGAATTACGAGCCCCTATGCATCTATATTAATCCTATTCAAATCAATTTATATAATTTCACAACGAATTGAGAAACATTTCAGGATAATTATCATTGTTACCAAGAAATTCAATGATGTTAACATCACACACTTTTTTATTAATTACTAGCTTTGCCCGTGCGGCTTCATACGCATGAAAATATAAAAACTATATTTTATTGTTAACATTTGTCAAGCACAAATGATAATTACTACCTAGATGTTGGCAGCTTGTAGTTTATAGGCCCTTTCTCACGTGAAGGTTTTATCCAATTTATTTACCCCTAAGTTTAATAGCTTGAAAATATATAGCCAAAAGCGTGTTGTAAGTGTAGGGCATTTTATTGAAGAAACAGATATTCAAAAATATGCTGTGATTGCTGACATCCTACGCCACAAAATAGTGTGTGTTTATGCTTTATTATATTAGTATAGAAGTATAGATAGATACAAAATACTTAATATACTCTTCATTGTATACAGTGAGAACTTTTTTTTATTTTATTACAGTTTATACGTCAACAAAAATGTTTTTCTATTATCTGTTAACGAATGCAATTAAAATTGAATTAAATTTAATAGACTTTAAAGTAACGTTAACTTTGTTAAAATGATAAATAGTTATACAAAAAACGACTGTTTACTTTTTTCATGTACAGTTTGCATAAAATGTTAACTGATGGAATTGATCACATTGTCAGAGGGATTCTAATCGCATTCACATGACACAGTTGAGTTATAACTTCAATATGGTTATCATACAATTAAGGCATCTGTTAGCTATGTGTTAACGAATTCATAGTAAAATTTATACGTGTTTATTGCTCAGATTTGTTAGCGGTCTTCAAACGTGTATATTTGTTTACTAAATATGCTATTCCGCGGTTAACTTGTACTATTGTTTCACAGAAAAACAAAAACATATGATTTTTGATTAACTAAAAATATAAGGATATATATCAGAAGATATGATTGATATGTAGACGATACTCGGATCAGTATGAAAGCGTAAATAAATAGGTTTAATGCTTTAGTAACAATACTTGTTTATAGATGGTGTAATTGAAGTCTGAAATTAATTATATTATAATAAAATAAAATTTTCTTAGTCCAATAAATTCGGTAACATTTGCATTTCAGAAATTCAACAAACAAATATGTTGAAGTTAAGCAAAACGACAATGTTAAAAATTTGTTAACACAAGTTAACCTAATACTATGTGAATATTGTATAATATTAGTAAGATTATGTACATTGTCTCACTTACCATTTTTCACTTTATTTTTATAACACAATCACAAAATTTAAATTTTTAACGCGCTACAGAGTGTAATGCTGTCGTTGTGTCCTGTCTGATAACTGTGTCACTCTGTGTGTTCACTGAGCCGCCTATCCTTGCACGCCGCTTCATGTCAATTGGACTACAATTGAGACGCTAAATCAACTTAATGTCATTACTAATATTCATTTTCCTTCGAACCTTTTTTGAATTTAAATTGATACGTGAATATTGTTCCGATTAAAAATAGAACAACTGAATGTTTAAATTTCATTAAAATTACTATTTATTTTTTGTTGAAAGTATCAATTAGTGTAGAATCTATATAATTGTGCTCTAATTGTTTAATTTATTTAAGATAAATAAATCGAACTAGCTATTCCCGTGCGGCTTCATCCGCATGAAATTATGAAATTATTAATATATTGATAGCAAATGTCAAAATGACATGACATGACAAACCTTGGCAATCTCGCTACCTTTATGTTGGTAGCAACTTATAGTCTCTTTCCCACATTAAGGTTTTATCTAAAATATTTACCTCTTAAGTTTAATGATATGAAAATATATAGCCTAGAACGTGACGTAAGTGTAGGGCTTTTAATTAAAAGAAAATATTCAAAAATATGCTGTAATTGCTGACATCTTAAGCACTAAGGAAGTGTGTGTTTACGCTTTATTATAATAAATATAAAAATATAATATGTTTAAAACATTACATTTTAATTATCCATTTTCGAAAACTCTTACCTAAGTAATACGTAGAGAGCATAAAAAACGACAACAGTAAAAAAATAAATTATTGCATATCTATGACGCGAAGTAGATCCGGTGTTTTCCTTGGCAATTACTATTCTTGCGTCGTGGAAGAGTTGCGTGACGGCGGCGCTGACCGCTTCAAGGTATCGTTAAGAAATTTTATTGAGAGATCCTCATTGATGTTCGTCATTATCTATTGATGCCCTTTTATAAATGCCCTATTTGTTTCTTTTTATACTAGAATTAATTATTACAATTTCAGCACTATTATTTTAATCAGTGGAACGATCAAATTATTTAATATGTGAAAAAAAAGTCACAAAAAGTGTCGCTTTTTAATTTCGAACCAATTACAAAATGCAACGTAAGTCAGATAAATGTAACTCAAATGGTTTAATTGGAAATGCAATGTTATATGCAATTGCAAAAAATGCATTAGTTGCATGTGCTGAACAAATAAAAAATTGAAATTGAAATCGAGAACTTAATGCCGGTAATTGATAACAAGTTGTCAACAAACCAATAGTAGGTACATGTAGAGAAAACAAACTGTATGTTGTATCTATGCTTCTATTGTAATAATGACAATCAGGTTTGTCTTGAAAAATTCCATCCTTGAGATATTATCTGGGTGACACAAGTGTGGCTTACAATGGAAAATATATAAAGAACGGCCTGAAGATTATTTACAAGAAAGAATTTATGTAATACTAGCTTTAGTCCGCGACTCCGTCCTCGTGAATTAAAAAAAAATAATTGCAAATATATGTGTTCTTCCAGACTATCCTCTACATCTATGCCAAATTTTATCGAAATCTATTCAGCCGTTAAAAACAAATAATTAATTAATTAATAGTTTAATAATTAATTAATTAATTAATTATAGTATAATTATTATTAATTATAAATTTCGTTGGTTACTAAATCTAGATTTGTTCAGAATCAACTTAGAAACGATGATTTGAAAGAAAGTATTGCTGAATAAAATTATTTTTGTCTTTACAATTTTATTATTGAAAATAGATTTAATTACAATTAATATCAAATGCATATGGTAAGCATATGGCATTATTATTAAAAAATTGTGTCACATTTGGGAAAGTTATATTTCCGTAATATTATTTTTTTAGATAAAACTGAAATTGCATAATATAGTATAGTCATATTGTATTGTATTACATGTGACAATACCTTTATTACTGTAATAACGAAATTAATGATCCGAAAACTCCAAAAATCAACTAATTATATTGCACGATTAATAGCCATTAAACAATGAGTAATTTAAAACATATGCGCACAGCATACTAAAGACAATCATAAAAAATATACACAACCAAAACATTCTGTTTATGCCAAAAAAATCAAAATAATTATAAATTATTTATTGATGAATCATAAATATTTTTTAAAAAAATATGAATTGTTATTTAAAATAATAAAAACAACAAAAATGTACGCACCGACATGTAATATTTCCACCATCAAATATTTCACACCGATTTGAGGATATATTGGAGACCGCGACGATTTGTGGATTTAAGATAGTGGGATAACACGGCACACGTCTGATCCAGTAAGTCGATGATCGTGATATCGCGGGTAAACGTTGACAGCTTAGAAAAACTTGTTCAGAAGTCACGAGGCTTAAGTGCTCTGTCTCTGATAAGGGATAAGGGCGGATTGAGAGAGCGCGGACGCGGATCGCGGATATTCTTTCCTACGTGCCTGCGTTTCATTAGCACCGTTATATTGAGTATTGTACTCTAATGAATTTTACATTTTTACTAAGAGTAATTTGTATTGAATTGTGAAGAGTATTGCATTGAACAAAGAAAACAAAAGTGAGATATAACAGTCCACTCACAGAAGTCTTGTCATTTATCAGATAAAAGATAACATTTAAAGATCAGTCACGAGATCACTATAATGCTTCAACAACTTAAGTGGTTTTCCGACTAAAATCTTTTTGTCTTCCTTTCTGTTGCTATTTGCTCATTATGTATTATTGGATGCTTTAACTCGTTCAGGTATTCCAATTTTAACATTCCATTTTTTATATATTATTTTTAAATTTAGCACCTGTCCATTTAAAAAGAAAATTATTGAGTTAACCACCCACACATACATAAAGCAAAATTATCAACACATTTATTTTCTTCAACATATAAAGATATTTCTTTTTAAATAAAACAATTGAATATTTTACTCATATCTGTTTGAGTAGACTAAAATATTCAATTCGTTCACTGTAGTGTTTTATTGCATAAATATTCACTGTGACTTCTGTAATAGAAAACATAAAATTGATATTTAATGTTAACTACTGAATGAAGTTTTTATTGCATTTAAATAATATTATTGTTTGAATGGCTCTTGTAACGCTGGCGCGCCATATTAAGGAACGCAGCAGAGACACGTACAAAATTTCGGGAGTATGAACTTCCTTATCACGAGCTTAGGTCACGGTCCACTTAACTTTATTTCAATCACATGATGCCGGTGAAATAATGTAATGTAATGTTTAAGTAATGTAGTTTATGAACACCTTGGATATTAAAAGTTACGGTAAAAGGATACACGTATTTGGTTACTACGGCTGTTGCATAGCGAAGTAATTTTTATTTTAATTAAATAACGCCGTAACACAACGATATGTCTTTTATAGGTACAATATTGCTCCTAAACTACTATATCACCGGACTTTATATTTTAAAAGATTTTTTTTAAGTCAATTCAGCTATGAATCACGATGCACAACTTGTTTTTATTGAACACTGCGTTAATAAATAAATTATCAATATATTAAATGAAATAACTGTTCTGGAGAGCATTTGTATATATTTGCATACCCATTTTAAATTTGTTTTTTTTTTACGCTAAGCTTGCTAGTTTAGTTATAAATAATTATCACAATTGTAAATGATATAAGTATGTAGTAAGCCGTGTAATAAAAACGAGAGTATTAAAAATGTCTTGCATAATTTACAGTTTCTGTTTGCTTGGGATTGTGATATAGGAAAATTCTGAATTCTTTCAGAATATGGAGGCAAATAAGACGAGAGTTTACTGTCATCTATACCAGTAACTTGAGTGGGAATGCTTCTATTAATTATTGTTAGACAACAAAAATCCCTAAACGTTTAAAACCATTAAGGTAGATATGATAGAATTTGACCCTTTGCGACTATAATCTTCGGTTAAAATATTAAAATGTTGGAAAAACAAATGTTTATAAAGCGATTATAAATACGACCAAAATTAGATTTGATGCAATCAGATAAGATCGGTTGTCAACTTTAATGATTTATTGTAATGCGATTGTTTATGGTATATCTCCAATCTCTTTCATCTCCATCAGATAAAAATATCTAAATGAAAATTGAGACTGCCAATTGTTTACTCTTTATTTTTGTGAAATTTACTTTCTTGTATATCTGAAATTCTCTCGGGTTTCTTCCGTTGGTAGAACTGTATCTTTGAAGGGCAATAAACGTTGGCCATGGACTCGCAGTTGGCAGCAGAACGTATGAAAGATATTATCATCATCACCAGCTCCTCTATACTTCCCTACTGAGGGGCTCGGAGCCTACTCTAGGGTGACTAGGCCATAGTCAGCAACGCTGGCCCACTGAGGGTTGGTCGACTTCACACACAACTTTGAATTTCTTCGCCGATTTGTGCAGGTTGCATATACGTCAAGTAAATTATGTACATGAAATTCGAAAATCACATAGGTACTTGGGATTTGCACCCAAGACCTCTGGATTACAAGTCAAGTGCTTAAACCACTAAGCCACGGACACTCTGAAAGATATGGTAATTTGTAAACTAACATAATTAAATCGGTTAGTTTAATTACGAATTAACAGTAAAGTAAATTGATTGATGTTCACGAAAAAAAAGACGTTATCATCGGACTTACTTTAAAATTAACATAGTAAAACATCTTTGATTTGGATAAAAGCATGTTACACGATAATGAGCAACTTAATTTTTACTCGTTACGAATAATAATACCCTATAATCGGGTCTTCGGATTTGAATAATGATAATAATTTATTTCAATGATTTAATTGGTTTGAATTAAATGTGATTGTAGTAATATAAATTTATTGCAGCTTTGTTCACTTTTGTGAAAGAAATAACTTTTGAAGTTGTTGAAATTAAGTTAACGAAAATACTACATCGATAAGATATTTCATTACTTATACCTGTATATTTTGTGGTCAAATTTATGGGGACTAAAACATCTGGGATTAAGACGTACAACTCACCTACATGTGAACGTCTCATCTTCTCATAATACGTGTAGAAATGTACCTTTGGCTTACATTTTGTTCATAGTTTTTATACTGACGTCTTATAACTGCTAAAACTGGTAACAATTACTTCAACCATTGGCAGACTTGTTGTTTTTGTTGCGAATTAACATGTTTGCGCATGTTTTTAGAACAGTTCTCAAACACCGTGTTATTCTTAAAGGATGGAAATTATAAAAGCTATTCTTTAAACAAAGTTTTTTTACCTTTCCAATATGGGTAACTAATTAATGGCTCCAAATTATTATTTTTAGTTATAATTAAGATTGGCTTCTAATCTTCCTTTTTGATTCCTCAGATTGAACAGACACGAGTTAGGTAAATGACCGCTATGAAGTTTATTATGACAAACAGATATACATAAATGACATTTGAATTGACAGATTTAGATTAAGGTTGATCTGATTTGTATCTGGGTTATTTGGGTATATTCACTTATATAAAAAAAAAAACTTGAAAATAAACATTTCGATAGCTGTTGATAAGAATTTTCCAATAGGTTTTATTGGCTACTTAGTTGCGTTTAAATAATTATGGAAATTTATTACACACAAAGTAGCAAGAAACAGCTAGTTAATAATAAAATCAATGTATCAGTTGGCAGAGATCCTGAAATTAGCTTAGGGTACTGTTACTCAACATCTGAGACATACTGATGCTATGACAGTGTTCATTGTTATAATTTTTGTGAAGACCTTGCAGACGGTTTTACCTTGAATAAAACAGGTTGAACAATGCATCCATTGCAATGTGTAAATCACACTTTCCATACAAATATGTCTATTATAAGTTCTAATAAAGATCTCTTGCTAAAATCTGATATACTTGTTAATCCTTATCATTAATTATTCCAACCAGTTATGGATACTTTTAAAAGTAACGGTTAATTAACTCACATATTTCACTCCAAATCTTGCATTAAAAAATCTTCATTAACTTGTTCGAGTATAAATACGAGTACGAGTATAAATCCAAAAATGTAATACATAAATACATGTAAAGTAATTACGTCTAGACATAAAAGATATTATAGTTATTATGGTTATTGTCTATGTATATTTTTTGCAGGAAAGATTATCTTTATAACATTATTAGCCCTTAAGTTATATTAACCCTAAAATATCAAGTTTTGTGATTACATCGTATTAAGGTTGTATTCGAAAGTAGTGTTTCCGTTAACGAGCTAGATTTCTAATGCAGCTTAGAATTGCAGTAACCTTATCTGGTTTGACTTCTTTCTAATGAACTATTGACTAGTGTTGTAGAGTTTAATCAGAGTAGACCTGACGGAAATTATTAATTAAAAAAAAAAAACCGAAGACTGTTTTTTATCAAACCTTGGACATGTTGATGGTCAGTTTTTCAGGTACTGCAATAAGATATCTTTTGCATTTAATATATGACGAGTTATGAATACAGCTCATAACACTAAACATGGAAATAAACAAAAATACGTCTTCAATAATTAGCAGTCTATAATTAAAATCAAACGTAAAAAATGATGTCAGTGGGAAGAATAAATTAAAGCATTGCAACTTTAAGAGGTTTATTAATAATCCATTTTAGAAATACTGCACCGAAAAATGATTCCTTCATTTAGACTTTTTATACAAGTACAGAAGATTTTGACAAACATATTCAAGGAAGTAAAAATGCATTTTGTTTCTTTTCATAATTAGATGCATGCTCTTCGTTGTAAACAATATTTTCTATTCGTAATAACAAATGTTTAACAATTATATCTCTACTACTTATGGTGCTTACGTGTGTTCAGTTACTTAGGGTTGTCACGACGTGGTTAGTAAATTGAATATTTTGATGTGCAAACTTTAAAACCCGAATAATTTTTATTTTACAAAAAAAAAAGCAAGATTAAAGTAACGTCAGTCATATCGTACAAGAGAGAGGCGAAATCATTGCTAGTGTAGGATTCAATATATATCAAGTGTAACAATTAAAACTGTAACTAGACTTGGTTACCGATATTATGGTAATCAAACAATCGAACTACGTCTGTACATATATGCTTTGAAAAGCTGATAATCAACGAATAGTTATAGGATTAGATTAAGCTATAATGCAAAAAACATTACAAGCTTCAACGCACGTGAATCAACAATTTAATAGCTCATTGCATACGTTACTCAATTCGCATATGAAATTAAAAATTCTCGGAGCGTTCTTATCATATAAAGTCATAACGCGGGCGTGCATTTTAATTCCTAAAAACATTCCACGCGTTCTAACAATGTCCATTATTGTTATTATATATCATATCCAAAGATTGTCATGTGAGAGATACAAGTGTTAATGTCAACTATGGAATTGTTGCTTTGTGTTCGATTTAAATAAGAAATTATTATAAATTATTATCATTATTTTTCATATTATTTTGTGTTATCCCAAGGTGACAAGCTAGTCGATGATAATCTCCAATCGTCACGATCTCGTAAATGTTATAAAAGCATCACATGCCGCTAGCGTCATGGCCGGTAACTATGTTTATTTACTTCATATGTGAGATGGTATTAATAAGCACGTCAGTGGTATCATTGACCAGACTACTGCAACGCTTTTCACGAGGCTGACGTTAGATTTCGCAAATTATATAACACTGCAAATTTTAAAATTATTGCAAAAATAATAACAATCTAATGAATAGTTCAATGAATTAAGAGGTACTTTACCGATGTGGCTGAACGTGAAGTCCTGCCGGTGCCTCCGGTGGCTTGCAGGTGTAGTTTGACGGCCTCGATCCCGGACCTCTTGGCCCTTTCCCGCGGGCTACCGGGGGTCGGGATTTGTGTCGATGTATTTTTCGAACGCCGTACCTCTTGTTTCGCGGTCCGCTTATCCAACTTTGGACTACGTGTACCTTTTTGACTTAGTTTCGTCGGCCGAAGCTCGCGAGTTTTCATCTTCACTGTATCTAACTAATAGGCGTAATAGCTACTTCACTTTTTATCATCGTGCTCACTGATGCTGACAATCGAAACAAATTTGATCGGAAATGGTCTTTTTCTTATGTGACAGGTTTCAGATAAGATATTAGATTCAACGTAAATATCACTGATAAAAAACAACA
>NW_013525102.1:3656766-3657440 GCF_000836215.1 Papilio polytes
CCGCCGAACGCTTCTGAGCCTTTCTGCAGACGTCGTCGTCACATATTAATTAAAGGGATCTTGTGACTTAAAATACGAAACGCTATTTGAACATCATTAACACTAATTCACTTTACAATTTTCTGTTGTAGGTTAATACAACAATCTGAATTGGGTCCGTAACGTTTTAATTTTCTATATAAGTTTGTTTATCAGTTAATTTTTACATTTTTATTCAATACTTTTGCACATATAAAACAAAGCTTAAATTAAGTAATATTAGATATGTGCAAAGGCGGTCTTATCGCTAAGGACGATTTCTTCTTTTCCGTTTATTCTCTTTAATTCTATTTATTCTCTAGTTTTGTTATGGATTTTGCATAACTACATTATCTTAAAACCTAAATAGGTATGTATGAGTCGAAATTTTATTTATGAAAAGTCTGTTTATCGCAATATTTAATTCGAATTTAATTTGTTAAATTTAAATTTAATTTAAACGACGGCAGCGTACTACGAGACGTGAAATTGTTTTGTTTGCGGTCGAGCGATGTATTGTACGGTGAGAAATACTTTGGAAAAACATATAATTTTTCACGGAGGACTAGTCCACCTTGACTAGCATCGTTACAACTAAAAAAAGGATAACATATAGAATTACGAGTTTATTATGTCAAACATTAATACAGTAATAA
>NW_013525102.1:3657467-3789139 GCF_000836215.1 Papilio polytes
ACTTATTTCATTATTCTGCAATTCTTTTATGTATGATCCACATTCGGAACGCTTTATTTGTTCAGTTGCTTCCAGCGCTAACTTTCCACGGTGCTAATAATTTCGGCGATTGAATCAGTACAATTAGGTTCACTTATTTCTAGAAAAATCAATTAACTAGTACTTTG
Source organism: Papilio polytes (assembly GCF_000836215.1). Taxonomy (NCBI): domain Eukaryota; kingdom Metazoa; phylum Arthropoda; class Insecta; order Lepidoptera; family Papilionidae; genus Papilio; species Papilio polytes. Next base: position 3,657,635 of record NW_013525102.1, read on the forward strand.
GCATGTAATTTTTTTTAACGGTTTATATACGTAAGTAATAATTGCAATTAATAAATGAAATCATATAAAAAAAAAATGCAATCGTTACTTGGCGTATCGTTGCATTTACTGTGTTCACTGAAAACTTTTAATTAAATTAATTTTATTTTATTGCATACAAATACAACTAAAATTTCACGTAGGTGCACAATGTTTAAATAATAAATTTTTAGGTATGTTAATTAATATATTACTGCTATTGCTATATACCATATTGTGATATCAAATATTTATGTTACTGTCAGGTTGTTAATATCTGCTGTTTATAATTGAACCAGCTACTGTATTACACATTGTAAGACAAGGCTAGCAAGTTTATAGAATAAAGAATTTTACAATCTTACAGCGACATACGCGAGATGGACATCAACATGAACCTAAACATAGAAATGTGGAATTAGCACTAATATGTCACCAGGATGTAAAACACTAAAAATTTAAGGAACATCAATTACTAAAATTGAACGGATTATGTCATAACCTTTATGCAAAATATATTTTCGTTTTTTTCAGTCACTTAATATTTATCTGAAACGTTAAAACATTATAGTAATTCAACGATCATCGCGGGAAATCGCCTTGAAGAAAGAACGCTAAGAAGTCATAACTCCCAACTCTGTATATGCAGAAAATTGATTACAATAAATATCAAGTGCATACTGCAATAATTAGAAACATTACTTTATAAAACAAATCTTGCTTCACATCGTCTGATGTCATATGATATTTATCCCTTATCCTTTTTCCATCATATACTGAATAGCGAGAGAGTACTAGAATCGAGTAGACTTAACACTAGCCTCAGACGAAACCCAGAATACATACATATACATGTAGAGGGTGGCTGGTTGGCTCGTATAATAAAACTAAGTCTTTTTTTTACTTTTTTAGTTACATATTTTTAAATATCTTAGTCGTCTTTTCTCCATCTTACATCTTACATCTTAATTTTAACTCTATGTGTAATTTTATACATCTAGAACACATAAATAAATATATAAAAGAAAGAAAAATATTAAAAACCCATTAACCCATACATATATAATGTAGTAAAGGTGTGTGTAAGGATGCGGAAGTTGTTTATAGAGGGTGGACGCAATAAACGGCATTAGTACAATCGTCAAGTGCTCATACAGTCGGTGCAATGATCACGCGCAGAATTATGATTGATAAATCAAGAGTTATAAGTGCAACAACTTGTTTTACTTATCGGACACTTAGGAACACCGTATTTTTGAAATAAAAGATAAGGAGAGTGGCAGACATTCTTGCCAACTGGCTGTCATGGTCATGGGTTAAAGTTTTATTTAAAAAACTGTGTGTATGAATAAAATTAAGTATTGAAAAGTACAATTTTTTCTATTTTGTAGAAAACAATTATGAAATAGTTCTTAATATAATCGTACTTCATAGTCATACTAATACTTATTTTCTTACTTATATAATTATTCTTACCATACGAGTCTTTATAATAAATGCGAAAGTTTAGGCGAATGAATGTTTGTTAGAGTTTGTAGCCTTAACGATTGAACGGATTTCGATGAAATTTGGTATACACGAGGAGAATTGTCTGGAAGAAACCACAGGCTACTTTTATTTGTTTAAATCCACGCAAGTGGAGTCAGGGGAAAATCGGCTCGGACGAATATCACTTCTTCAGAAGCGAAAAGTGAAGCATAAAAGCTTTGACGGGGAATATCTATAGCCTTACATTATAACATTTAAATAATAGTAATTGGCTTTACGAAGAATTTCAATACAATGTATTTATCCTAATATACGAGAATTTTCAGAGAGGTCATAATTTGTAATAATCTAAGAAACTACACAATATGGCCTCGACCTTAGGGCGTGTCAACTATATACAATATTTTGAACAAATATAACAAGGTTGTATTATTTTCAAATAAAATACTTTCAATATTTAAAATGCTACTTGAAGGATTTTTGTTAGTATATTTTGATCGATAAGATCTCTAAAGATTATCGTACTGATATATTATTTTTATTCTTATTTGTTTACAAGGTAGACATTTATGTCGACTCTAGTACTCGAAGTAAATGTCGAACCCTACAAATAAAGTATTAACTAAGTACTGAAAAACGTCTTCGGAGTAAAAATTGTAAAGCTATTTGGTTGTTTTATGTTATTACATATTTGTGAACGAGGAAAAAAGAGAAAAAAAACCGTTTTATTTAAAGTAGCGCCATCTTTAGGCTGAACGGAACACTCGAATCATAAACTGATCACACGAATACTTTTTGCTCAAGAAAACTTGATGTCTGAAGTAGTTTCAATTTAAGTCGGTAGATGTCAATGTAATAAAAAAAGGTTGTTTAAAAATTGCGTTATTTTATTCCTATAAAACTATAGTAGTTTTTTTGGTTATATTAAGCAGATTTTTTTTGTCTTTTAGCCACTGTTACTGAATAGATGATAAATTTCAATGCAATTAAATAATTTTAGCTGAAAATGTAAGTACAGTATGCAAGAAATAAATTTAAAATGGATTTAGGCTGGAAACAGATTACTCTAAACTATATAGCTTCATTTGTTTTATTTATCCTTCAACCATACTAATATTATAAAGAGGAAAGATTTGTAAATACAATTTGATCTGTTGTATGTACTTAAACTACCTGGCTGATTTCAAAAATTCTTTCACCAATGAACGGTTATATCTCATATTTTTAAAAATTCTGCACGAACGAAGTCGCGAGCAACAGCTTGTCTTTTATAAAATAGGCAGAATTAGTAAACAGTTTGCTTTTGATGTTTTAGACATAACTTATGAAAGTTTTAACAAGATAAGTTTGGTTCGTAGAAAAGTCCAATTATTGCTAATCGAAAACAAAGCCTATTCCAGGTTAACTAACAAAGCTATTTAAACCGACTACCCAAATGGAGGTTATCAATTTGTCTGTATATTTTATTTTTCTCTTAAATATTGAAGTAAATTTTAAGGGGATGATGAACATTTAATAACTCTGGTAGATATTTGAAATTGCTTCTTATCCTAATCGATTATTCACATCACAAAAGCGCGGGTTTTAAATAAAACAGTTTATTCTATTATTAAATTTAATTTAAAATATAATAAATTATTAAGTAAAAGTTGCATTAAACTATTTGGGCTTACGTATATCTTTGGTCACTAGAGTTCGTTTATACAATTACCTATAAGTAGACTTTTATCTTTTCTTGATTTAAATTTTTATATCTTCGTCGATAGATGCGTCTTTTGATACTGGCTTTTGAGATTCCAAATCTGCAAAAGAAATCATGTCTACTGATATTATAAAAGTTTGGATGTTTGTTAGAGTTTGTACCCTAAACGGCTGAATGGATTTCAATGGAAATTGGTTTAGATGTAGAAGATACTCTAGAAGAAATCATAGGCTATTCAGTTTTGTTTTTTTTTTCTTATATTTCACGCGGACGAAGTCGCGGGCGATAGCTAGTAGCTTAGGTAAAGCAAAATTAATGAAGTAATTTGCCGATAGTAATCTAATGCAGGTTACACACGTTAGTTTTTCTAACTATCCGGGGATAACCTGGTTTCACAATACACAATTTTGTACTGTTTTGTCTCACGTTCTTGGTTTCACCTGACGGTTATGCCTGCAATTTTTTTCTCCCTAAATTACACTTAGAATAATTAAATATATGTGTACCTTTATCCTTTTTTGGCTTTGACTTTAATAATACTGGTCCCAAATGATTCGTGAGTAGATAGCCGATCGGAGTTGTGATCAATATGGCCTGCACGATTAGCCTCATCAGGTCTTCGGCGTACTTCATTTGGTGGACGTCGGTTGAGTTCTTCATAATCAATGTATCGATTGCTAATGGACAGAGAACTGCCTGCAAAAATACATCTTTTTGACAACATGTACGAATATTTTTATATTAGTCTTATGAAAAATGTCGTTATAGGTTACAGTATAGATTTGTTATAGGCGGTAAACTAAAAAAAGAAAGACGCATTACCCAGAAGCAGATTTTCTGCCTTTTTTTATTGTTGTCCAACATTGAAAAAATAACTCCAGATTACGACGAAAGACAAACCATGGTAAATACGGACAATCCAAAATTTTGTCATAATCTCTTTGGAAAAGAAGAAAATGTCTTAGCAACTTTGAACAAAGATAAGGTGATAGAGAAGTCTAGGCGTCTAGAAGTCTCGATCTTGCATTTTAATTAATGTCGTTAAAGATAAGATATCAAATAAATTGACTACGATTAAATCCTCTAGTGCGCAAGCGTGGAGGGCTCTGTTTATCTTCGCTGATACTAAGTCTTGTCTTATGATACAGTTTAATAACATTTAAATGTATAGTAAACTAAGGAATTTGTAACGTAAGTTTATTTTACTTGGTTAACATCTTTGTTTTAACTGTCGGTGTAAATTGACTAGCTTTTTAATGTCACTTACATAGTAATTCAGCAATTATTCAAGAAAGTATAATTTATGCAACAGAATGTGTTTCTTTTTTAAAACATGTAGAAAACGGAAGTCATTAATAGGAAAGTAGAATTAAAAAGTTAGCAAAGGAAGCAATAAAACATGTTTGAAAATTATCTACACGTTCAACTTTGTGTACGTTATTAAAACATTTCTTTTCACAAGTCTTTAATTTAAAATTTCTTTCAGGTAAGTTATAATATAGCAGGCAGTGTGTTAAGTAATGGCAGTGCTTTCAAAGCAATCTCGTGCTCATATTCAACTTTAGACTCATTAACTTAACAAGGTGTCTGACATTGTACGTGGATAATTTAACGACACTATAACTATAATGAACTTCTCAGTGTCGCTTTTGCTTCAAAGAAATTATTAGCGCAAGTTCACTTTGAAGTATGCCTTTGAAGACATAAAAATGTATATCATTAAAAGTATATGATACAATATTAAATTTCTACGTTAGATTTTGCTAATTTGATTACCTATATAAGGTTATCCAATATTTTTTTAAACGAGTCGCTTAATAATAAAGATAAACCAGGGCAAAGTCTCAAAAAATAATGAGGTTTGCGTTGAAATAATTACCTCGACTATGGACTTAGGTATCCATGCACAGCATATAAAAAGTTTCTCCTTAATGGAAAGGTTCCAACATACAAGAGCGGCGGTGAGCAAACGTGTCGTTAGAGTTATGAGGAGAATTCCCAGTCCCACTAGCATTGTGTCCGTCACCGAGCTATGTATCTGCAAAACGACTAATAAATAGTTTCAATTGATCAAACATGCTGATAGTCGGAGCGAGAACAGATTTTAATAGTCAACAATGATATCGTAATGTAGCATATGTCTGCTATTCATTTTCTATATTGCACTCATTGTTATGTTGAGTTTATTTTTAGATACCTGTAAAGCCCGTTTAATATCCACGCAAACAGTTATATTTCATACTATAAATGTCTTTACAGTATTATTTCATGGTAAAATAGAGAAAAATTAATATACAGAATGTAAAAAAAAGTATATCGTACCACAAAAAATGTACCAGTGTAGGCAAAGAGAACAGGTTCGCAAGCAGACCAGAGCACTCGGTACACCGTCGCTGCCGGGTTCTGATTCAATTTCCATCCCTTCCGCGCCCATTGCCGTGCAGCTGTCGCGTTGCACGCCAGCACAGCTATGCCGCCTGGAATTAGGTCATAGAAATATATTGTAAAAATGATACAAAATTTCAAAGGTGAGTTCACTTTCGTAATACAGGAATAAGATGTAGTTATTACTACAATACTTGTTGCTTTATGGTACTGTTTGATTTTTTTTGCGCTTATTGGTCAGTGACTTGTTAGTTACAAAACCTGCTTTCTACTTTCAAAATGCGGTAAAAAATCTACTTTAAACCTCAGAAAAAGTGCATTAAAGACAAAAATACTGAGTCAAAAAATATTTTATTCAGATAAGATAGAGTTGTCACAAAATTTCGTATGCCAAAAAGTGTCTCACCGGTGCCTCCCCAGCCTAGTGCGGACGTGAAAAAGTTTGCGAACAGTCCGCCGATGAGCACGAATAGTATCCTGAGCTCGGTGACGTATGCGTCTCGGGCGTGAGGCACGAGCCGCGCCAGCGCGCCCCAGCCGCCGCCGAGCGCCGCGCCCGCCAACAGCGCCAGCCCCGCCTGCACACAAACTTTCACAATTTTCTCTCCCTCAAGCGTATAAAATGCTAATTTGATAACGACCACCGCAAGATTTACTTTTGATGTTTTAATAATTTTTACACAACTTCATAAAGCTGAATTTCACGAAATTATAATGTACACAATTATACGTTACAAAATGTTTTATTATTTTTACATTCCACATTGGTACTTTAATAAATTGTTCCGATGTATTTTACAATATTCGCAACACTTTACTGGTACAATTTTCTATGACATATTTATTATTTTTGTGAAAAGTTTACTTAAGTATATATAATACGTTGCATTGCACTAATATTTAAAGTATGATGCATTGCGAGTAATGTGAGCATGAACAGTTAACTAAATCTCTAAGAAACTGTGTTTATTGATGAGATTTTATTTGTTTTTCTGACGTAAATTGTAAATTCTGTACTTCTTATAGATGTTTATAAATGAATGTATCTCACCTTATTACAAAATCCTCTCTAATTCCCGGTTTTATCTTTTTAAGAAAATGTTTAATACAAAAATTGATTTAGCTATTATTTTTAACTTATACATAGCGTTAGTGTTAAATCTGGCTAAAATGTAATTCTTTTTAGTAACCTTGGTCATTTGAAAGAATGCAGCAATAATTTTTATAATCTGTTAATTTATGTTATCTTAAGTTCATAAATTCTCGAGGATGTCTAAGATTATTTCCTACTAGAGAACATTTCAATGAAATTAGAAAGGTTTTAATACGCTACGTAGTACATCGATTATTAAGTGGGCTATATCGAATTACAAAAAAAATGTATATATGTCGAACACAAGTCTTGAAGACTATGTTTACCTTAATATAACGATAGAGTTCGCTGGCGTTACTAAACATGAAGCTGAATATGAGGCCGAAGACTCCGACGCTGAGAGCGGTGTCGGTGCCACCGGCCGTGCAGACCAGCTGGGGCCAGTTCTGACTCCTGTCCGGTTTAGTACCGTGCTTCTGTATTAGAGGCATTATCACCGGACATGATACAGAAGCGTACACTGAGCCAAGCAGGAATCCTGTATAATATTACTGAATGTATGTAAATGATTCAAACGAGCATGTGGTTAAGGTTCGGTGAAGGTCAAATGATATCGTTCTAAATTAACTGATTTATTACAAATTGTTATATAAGCTGTATCTTACGCGGACGAAGTAGCGAGCATTAGCTAGTTTACCCTAATATTATAAGGAGGAAAAATTTGCATGTATTGAAATTATTCAGAAACAAATTGGTCTGATTTTAAAAAAATCACTATTAGAATTCTATGTGATCGCTGAGTAATATAGGCTATATATTTTATTATATTTTTTATTTCATGCAGGCGAAGTCGCGAGCCTCAGCTAATATTAAATTAACTATAAGATTTTGAACTCTAAACATATGTATGTATTTTAACATAATAAAATTCGTAGACATTCCTCGTGTGATACGCCTTCATATATATACGAACACATTGCAACACCATCGTCTATTATTGGGTGAGAACGTCCTGCGGTTGGAATGCATTCAAATCTTTTGATACGAGTTCTAAAACGGAATTTATTGAATCGGCTTTATACGCAATACACATTGCGCCCCATTGTCGCCACGATCGTGACAAATTTTATTATATTTCATACAATATTTCCCGCAATAAGAAAGTTAGGTTTTAATATTTTATAAACCTTGGCACTGAATAAGATTTTTTTTTATAACCATAAAGTGGTAATGTCAGAAAAAAACTGAAATGTTAGAATTTTCTTTATAACAGAAACATTTTTGTTATTTATATAACTTGAAACCGATTCCAAGGAAATAAAATGCATACGTAATGAAAAGTGCCCCCCTTTCTTATAAAAAAGCAGTTAAAAACCACTATTACAACAGCAAATAACAATTCATCTGGCCGCGTCACCGCCCTGCTTAAACTATCCTTTAAGACTCACAGCCTTTGTTGAATTTCACAGTAACTTATTACTTTGGAAGTTCATTTTCATGAATAAACACTTCTTTGAATTTAATTAATAAATTCCACTTTAAAGTCTTTAAGCTAAGAATAACAAAATACATTTAGTGGGCTAGTTTACTTTTAACTCTTTATTTTACTTATCTCGAATTTTCAGCAGTTAATGTTAGCGTTGGGTTATTGCATCCGATTCGCTTTTGCTTCTCAATTTTGCTTTAGCGAAGGCAAGCTTCTTTCAAACTTGATGTATTTTCAGGATGAAAAATACATTATATTATAAAATATGATACTAAGAAGATGATGTGGCTAAAACTATTCAGCCTAGTTGATCAAAGAAAAATTTAAATTTTACGCTGCATTATGGAATAAAACTTTTGTACAGTTTCCAGTACTTATGTAAATATATAGTGTAATAAAATTCTTTTTTTTTCACTTACCCCATAACCAAGGGAACCCTAAGAAGTAGTGAGAACAGACCGCCATGACACCCACTTCCGCTGACCAGGGCAGCACGCCTAGAGACACCACTTGTTTCCAATTGGTTTTCATATAGTCCATGTCCCATGCTAAAGATCCCTTACCCAGAATTATTACTGGGTATATTTTTCTGTCAAGCAAATTTAAAAAAGTACAATTTGATCAGTTTTATTAAAATTAACAATCGAATATAAATACTAAAATGATACAATAAAACTTTGCATGTACGAAGAAAATATATAAATTTCTTGCAATCTATAATATTTTCTTCGTTATTATGTCATCAATAATTTAATTAAATCAATAAAAAACCTCCAAGCAATATTAATATGAGCACAATGAATAGAACGATTCAGTAAATCATAAAATATCTACCAGTAATGATAAGATAAAGTACCTTAAAAACGCGTCAATGTGGGAATAATGTCGCATGTCGAGGAAGCCGAAATGGCGGGCGAATATGCCAGTGAGGAGCGCGGCGAGGAGTGGTGGTAGCGTGGTCAGCTCCTGAAGCATGAGACCGCTAGCCCACGCCACTAATGCCACTGCGACCAGCCGAAACCATTTGCCATCCCAGCCCCAATTGTCGAACGCACACCATAATAGACCCCAAGTTAAAATACCTATAAGAAATTAATCATAAGTTCTATGAGTTATCAATTTACAACAAATCTGTGTAATAATGAGATAAGTATGCAATTTGACGAGAAGGTAAAAAGGGTAAAAAGGTCATATACTCCTAAAGCTAAGGGATTCTAAGCCTTGAAAGGTCTAAGGATTGAAAGGCATTGTATTTGCAATTAATGTGATTTTATATTGTGACATTTTTCTATTAAAATTAGGATTCATGTAGAACACATATTAAATATCAAATAATTTGCGACACTAAGGAACTTTCTAGAATCAATGTTTAATCTATATTTGGAGGCCTTTGCACTTCGTTATACGTCATGTTTTATTGAGTAAAGTTGCCTTTACTATTTGCCTTTTTTGTCTAAGTTTTACCGTTTTAAAATTTGCTAGCAAAAAACGATTTGTACGCGAGCGAGATTTTTACGTGATGAATCGGTTTAACAAGGTCAGTTAAAGGCTATTGATCTATGAACAAAACACTTATTGTGCCGTTTTTTTATTTATCTTGAGCAAAAGACATATGTACATATATAATGATACATGCATTATACTTTTAATTAATGTTAACTACGAATATTAGGTAGGAATATTTTTTTACTTAAGCATTTATGTATAACTTACCTAAAACACCTAAAGTTAAATAGTGAATAAAGTCTAATTTGATTGTTGTAAACCACGACTTTTTCTTCACGTGATCATTTTCTATGAAAACTTTTTCCACTTTATTAATATTCGAGATAGTTTCAGGAGATCTGAAAAAACAACGTTTTATTTCTTGATTTAACACTTTTTTTTAATTGAAAGTTTCACAATTAATGTATCTTAAACGCACTGCATGTTGTCGGCAGCGTTCTCCCTACTTGCTCTTCCGACTAATAATCTGTTATGTTCGTCCATAAGACTTTGATTTATTATGATAGAAGAACACACGTAATTAGCGTTTATAAAGATACGAATGATACTAAAAATAGTTTGATCAAATAAAGTACTTACTTACGTTTTCACTTCCTTCTGATGGTTTTCAGTGTAAATGCGTTTATCAACACATTTTTCAGCACACTGACCTGCGTTAAAAGATCCTTGCAATGATTTGCCAATGTCATTGTAAAGGTGGCGATACATTAAAGTGGTGAAATGTATAAGTATTATTTTAGTTAACTATTCGTATATCTCATTTGTTTGTTTATCATAATGTGTATCTCTTTAAGACCTTACTTCATAGGATCGATCTGTGTATCTCTTGTGCGTATAGTAAAACCGATATATTGATTTATTTTATTAAAAGATACTGATTAATTGACAAACACGGTTTATACAATTTGCATACAGATCTATTTACTATAATCTGTATGGTTTTGTGTATATGTTTAATTAATTATTTAACCTGTTTTCGGACTTGTAGAGTAACAATAAATATTGATAACCAAAATATCGTAATCAATTTAAATTTACAATTCAGTGAATGTTTATTTAATTCTAGGAAGTATATTAATGTGACCATACAAGAATACATATTTTCCCACAATGTCAAAAATTAATGATAGCGAAGTAATTAATCACTTTTATTGGGAAAAACACACAAGTTTGTACCGCGGGTTACCGAAGTGTTATAAGATCGGTAGTAAGCAAACATTTACATGGGCCTTCTGTTCAGATAAAAATTTGAATCACCGGACACCGTCATGTGATTTAATTGACTTCCTTAATGTTAAGTAATTGAAAATCGACATTATCTAAGGCTGTACAATGTCGGCTATAAAAATGATAAAATACACGTATGCTTGAACATTGTCGATGCGCATTGCGTACAGCTTCAATTATTGTTTGTAGAAAGTTATTTAACCACTTTACTAAAAGATTATATTTTTTTTCGAAAACTTAATGTCATTTTAATGTATTTACATGAGTTATTCACTTATAGTTTATCTAAATGTTGAAGACAAATCGATTTCACGACCAATATAAATGAGGTTTGTAATTAACGTCTGTTATCTATCAGTGAAAAATATTAGATGTCACTTCTACAATAGATAAAAATCATCAAGGAAAAGTAGTTTTATTAACATAAATAGATTGAGTACTTACATTCATTCATTTTAAAAGAACCACATTGAAAACAAAGCACTATCACAAACAACGCTTAAAATAAAATAAATTATTAAGTACTTTGTTGACTTAAAATTTACAAGTAAGTCAAACAGGCCGAGTTGTCGTCTACAGTAACTAAATCCGATGAATAAAATGATCAACGGTCGGTGTGGCGCAGGGCCACAAGCCACAAGCGACATGAAATATTAAGAAGAGTGACGTCACGATCCAAATCAATAATTGTCGTTTTAAACTAATACCTCGCCGCCTTGAACAATGACTTGGCCATTGACGTGCTAAATGTGGCATTAACAATGCATTAAATGAAGTTGATCACGACTTTAACATTGTCTATTATAAAACATATGAATTTACAATACTGATGAATTTATTTCCTTAGGAAGTCGTAAGATGCGAAAAGCGGAGAACGTACGTATCCTGTGAAAGGCCTATTTCTAGTTGAATTGATACTTTCTTTAGCATGTTTGTTTTAAATCGGAACGATTTTAACGTCAGGATACAAATATGTGGCTCCTAAGTTTAAAGTCAAACTGTTTCGTTATCGGAGATTAGAAACAAATCTTTTGTTTTAAGATTTGTTTCTAATCTCCAAGATTAAGAGATGGATACTACGAATATTTTGTTTAAAGTTAATGATTGATAAAAATTATCCAACCATATTTAAACGGGTCTGTTTGGTAACGACAATGTTAAACTTTGTTCGCTTTATTTGCTGACTATATTTGCTTCGCTACTTGTCTACATTTTTAAAATATAAATAGAAACAATTTTATGATAATTTCCATTTAAAAAAGGAATAGTGATAAGTGTGCTGATTGCTGATTTGTTATCAAAGATCAAAGTAGACTTGATTTTTTCCTATTTAATTTCAGGTAAGAAATTAAAATCAGTAGTAACTTTAAAATCACTGGAAACTGCTCCATATTTCTTAAATTAAAACAACAGGAAATAATCTCATGAAATTACTTTGGCACATATTAATTTCCTGGGTGAGATCTTTGAAATATCTGTCATTAGATATGTCTGTCCGTGTTTATGTACCAGTTTACACAAAATTGTCTTTTTTAGTGTTCATGTTGTTTATTGTTTTAAGTTACGATGTTTAACTAACGATGGGTTTATTTATTCTTGTCGTGCAGTCTTCTTGAACTAGTCCACGGAATGCCTAATTTATGCGTCCGATGTTATTATAATGTGGTATTTTAGGTTACGTCTGTAATATATGCAATGTTGATATGACAAACTTTGATTTTGACATCATATTGCATATGCATAGTGTCGACTTTGGAAAGCGGAATGGCAATATGGCCCTTTATTTATGTAGACGTATAACATAAACTATGAAATTGCATATTTCGATTAATATTTGGTATTTGCTGAAGTGAATCGACTGGCCCAACACCGGAATTTTTTAAACATTTAAAGTTATAGTATTACTAAGGGATTATCTGGTTATAACCATTAAAAATCTTCATTTATTTTCAATGTTATATATTTAAAAATAAAAATACTGCTTTTTTAATTAATTAAACTAATGTCTATATTACTACTTAAAATTCTACGTAATGAAGCACCGTCTTTACGTAGTTACGCATCTATAAAATGAACTGATGTATTAGTATTTTTTCTCCTTGTGACGTCATATGCTTGGGGTTGAATTGGACTCGGTGTTTGATGAAACTCTGCAAGAATATGTTAAATTATAAGGTTTTAAACATATACTTATCGACTTCCTGTGGTGAAAAATCAAAGCTATTCAATAAGAATATGAGTTCTATTTTTATACCTGTTCATAATTGATTTCCCTTTTATGTTCTACTTATTTCAAATTAATTCATAAACCTCTAAATTTTTACCCTTTATGATACAGTAATAACTTGGCGAACTTAAATTTACGTTTTAACTTTATCCATTTATTTTAAGTTACATTGTTTTATGTCTTTAGTAAAGTACGTTTACCGGAAAACTATTGTTAAAGAGTTGCTGAGTTCTCCACACTTGTGAACAAAACAATATTCAAATTTTGTAGTTTCATAGGAGTTGAAAAACAATGTACTTACCACTGTCCCTTATTTTGGAATCCTGTGACAATAGAACTGGGCCTAAAATAGTAGTGAGACACGAACCCAAACTAGTCATTATGAGTATTGCAATAATGATTATATTCCCGTGCTGCTTTGCGATTCCCTTATCTTGTTCGGTCGCTCCGTCCTTCCACAAAGAGTCGGTAGCCACTCGTACTAACACTGCCTGAAATAATTTTGCGAATGAGTTTCCTGTTTACGAATGATAATTGTATTTATGGCTTACTTCTTTGGTAATATAGTGATTGGAAGAGGAAGTAAATAGAAAGGTATTTTCTGTATTTTTTTGTAATCATTTTACGCCCGTATTAGTAAAGCTTCAATGACTGTTGTGAAGTGTGTATTCGTGTTCATGAGTACACGAAACTGATTGTATTATTTGCCGATGTATAAATGTATTTTATCCTGATTGAAAGCATTGTTGTGTGTGTATCCGAAAAGATACAAAAACATGTTGTTATTAAGAGTATTTTTTATTTTTCGTATCAAACAAAATAAAACAGTTAGTCTATATTATTGTAATACACCGTGTAATATTGAGGTATTTTTTAAAGATTATCTTTATCAGCTTTTCGTCTTCCCTGCTATTAATGCGTCGGGAAATCTACATCTTCATTTAAAAACATAAATCGATTGCGTATCTTTTTCTTAACGTGACAATGACGCACAAGGTAAAACGGTAAAACATCGGTAGTGAGATTAAAAAGTATATAGCTTTGAGCCCAACTTCAACATTTAGTACATTCTCACAGATAGCGCCAACAAAATTGTGATAAATGTAATGCTAAGATAAATAGTTATTTAACGCTTTGTTTCATTTACTCTCTGATATCTGCTACTGTTTGGATTGTTATTGCTTGTTCTTTTTAACAAATACTATGAAAAACATTTGATTTGTTGGTTTAATCAATTATATGGCTTACAATTAAGTAGAGAAAAGATTTCAATACAAGAAAAACTAGAGTTCTTTTCAAAGTAAAGGAACTTAAATCGATAGATAGTGTTGTTGCAATAATTACAAAAGAGATTTATGGTCTGTCATACCACTGGCTGATAGAGGCTCAGATAGCTTATAATGACGTATCTGTCAGATAAGGGAACAAAATCTGATATTTCCACCACATATTTTACACGTTAGATTGCTATTAGACAACTTACAATTTGATAGGTCATGCCCTAATTGTTGTTCAGATTGTTTTATAAATTTGTTGCCGAAAGCAAACGTACTTTTAGTAAAAAAAAACACCTCCATCAAATATTTATCTGCTTTATAAAAGTAATGTTGGAATCTATTAAATGTAATAAGGATTAATATGGCCGGCGACATATCACGGGGCTGGGAATTCGCGGGCGATTAATTCAGTTAGTGGAGGATAACCCGTCGCTCGTTGCCCACCCGCGTTATAATCCAACCCTCCCCATCTCGTCCGTTTACCCATTATCTCTACGTGAAAACTGTCTATAGATATCAGAATAATTTTCTGCTCGATAGAGTTAAACAACTCTTATCTTTGGAAACGTACTATAGACGAAAGTAATGACCTTAATGTAATTATCATTAGATATCTCAGGTAGAGCGCTTACATTTTCTTTTAGCTATAAGAAGTTTCAAGTTAAGAAATTGTGTGATGTTTAAAGATAAAGGGTTTAAGAGGTAATTATTTACCCAAAGTAGAACTTACGATTTAATATTTTACAATTAAAATTAGGTAAACAAGATCCAAGTACCATTTTCAAGGTATAAACAAATAATCTTTCCTCACTTTATTATTTGAATCATAGAATGTACTATTAATGATTAGGACCACTATGAAGTCATTAAATTTTCTTAAAAGTTCCCTGCATAATAAATCTAAACATTAATTTAATGTGCATTTTTTTCTAAAGCGGTAGAGTTGTGAAAGGAATAATATAGTGTGAGAAGTAAGCTGAAGTGTATATAAGTTCCCGGCAATTGCCAAGACGTCTAAGTAAACCCGAGCGACGCAACTTTATT
The DNA here is from genome assembly GCF_000836215.1 of Papilio polytes. Lineage (NCBI taxonomy): Eukaryota > Metazoa > Arthropoda > Insecta > Lepidoptera > Papilionidae > Papilio > Papilio polytes. The sequence goes on from NW_013525102.1 coordinate 3,673,088, forward strand.
TACCCTATTCATTATGTACTAACTCGCTATTAGTCACTGGCTGTCTATTCCGACACGTATTGAATACATTACACACTATTATTTTACAAAGAAATATCGCTAGTCCTTTTTTATATACTCTATGACGTGTTTTACGAGTTTACGTTAAATAATACTTTTTATTTAACTTTGCACTTTAGTAATAAAAATTAATAATGTTTAATAGTGACATTTTCGCAAATAGGTATGTTTTTAAGACAAAAGTAGCGATAAGACTGTATAAACTCTATAGATTTTATTAACAAATTTTATTTTCTTGTCATAAAATTAATTAAGTATTCGTGTTTTATAAGAAGGCGTTTTCACTTTTAACATCGAGTCGGAAGGTAAATGAAAGATTTAAAACAAACAACACTTTATCGTGTTAGTCGGGACTCGGAAAGTGAATATAAACGGATTCGGCGGAGTGAGGGTGTAGTTCTCTCTTGTTAATAAAAGGTTCACTTTAAAAGTTATTTCATTTAGTTTAAGCTGGAAAGCCACGTTAGCGACGGCCGGGGGAGCTAATGATTGACTTCTTGCATGAAAAATTACCCCGACAAAAAAATACCTTGAAGGATTAAACGCCCGTATTCCTTAATCACTTTATACCACAGTCTGTGTATATTAATACGTGCTTGGCTTCGAGTTAAGATGTATGTACTTTAAATATTTGAAAAATTTCAGCACTAACATTCGTGTAAATATAACACCATAGTTGACTTTTTACATACAAGGGAAAAGTCAAAATGTCGTAATTGTGGCGTCTTTATAAAATGTTTCATTGTGTTCCTAATAAAATACGCATCTACCTATCGGCTTATTGTTTTGAAGTATCTCGAAACAATCAAATAATGATAAGCATGCAAAAAAATCATGAATCACGCGTATGAGTAATCCAATCAAGAACTCAATTTTCGTTAATCGGCTTTCAGAATGAATATTATAATTAATGAACAATCCGTACATTGTGCTGGTTGGGAGCGGTGGAGATATCAACGAACATTATCGATAACATACTTCGTATAACATGCTAGAGTTTATCATCAATTCTCAGTATATCACTGTTACACTTTGTTACGTTATCCAATAAAAAGTTAATAAACCGAATTATGTAGTACCTATTAACTTTTTAATTAAATAATTGCAACTTCTCGGACAAACAACTAAATTGTTTGTGGCATTCTTCCTGGTTCGTGTTAAGCCAGTACAGTTGAACAGTGCAACTGGCCTGCTATGGATTAACTTGACTTACTAGTGCCAGTTAGTGATATTATATCAGTTGTATAACAGTGTTGATTTTGAGGGCTACTGTACTGGCGTAATGTGAAGCATAACTTGTTATAACGTAATAACTTTTGTCCGCGACTCCGTCTACGTGGAATTAAAAAAAGCAAAAGTAGCCTATGTGTTCTTCCATATTATCCTCTATATCTATACCAAATTTAATCGAAATCCGTTAAGCCGTCTAGGCTACAAACTCTAACAAAAACACCTATCCATCCATCTAAAGTTTCACATTTATAATATTAGTAAGTATGATTAGTAAAAGCCCCAAAGAATATCTATTAATGAAATATCAGTAACGATTGACTTCATTGTAAGTTACTTGCCTAATTAATATTGAAAGTAGATGCTATTAGTAAGTATTTAGCTTTGCAGAGGTAATTAAGTCTAGAGGAGCTTTTAACACCCGCCCATTTAGAGGGAGTTTAACTGTAATGTGCCTTGTGCGAAGTAAACTTAGCAAAAGGATATTGTAATCACGTAGACGAAGACATGTTTATTCATATTAAATGTTCTACGCGATAAGACTTTACTCGCTATTGTGGTTATAAATTCATTAAAATGTACATTGAACCGTTAAATGGGACTGATTCGAGATATTTTGCATTATCGTCTCGGCTTTACTAACTCTATATGGGTGTGTCTATACAAATTTCAAGGATAAAATCAATCAAATTGAAATTAGCCGTAAAAAATACTTCATACTAATTCTATAAATGTGAAAGTTTAGATGGATGGATAGATGTTTGTTAGAGTGTAGTGTAGTTGTATATGATTGTCTGGAAGAACGTATAGACTACTCGGTTTTGTTTTTTTTTAATACCACCCGGACGGAATCGCGAGCGAAAGCTAGTGTATTAATAATATGTAAGTATATCCTATTTAAGCTGTAAGTCAAAACTCTGGAAATGTAAAAATTTAATGAACCGTTTTCTTTTTATAAACTTACCTCTACAATTGCTTTGGGTATCCACGTGACAGCAACGAATAAACTTTCCTTTACTGATAAACTGTTTGCAACAGATATCAGAAATGCCGCCATCAGCCGCATTAGTAGCGCCAGAAATAAACATCCGACAATCAACCCTAGGTCTACAAGCGTCAATTCTGCGACCTGTGAAATAATACCAAATAAAAAAATTGTTTCATTTTTTACGAGAAATAAAAAATTTGAATGAAACGTTTGTGATTCGTAAGCCCATTATCGTAACTTTCGAGGTATCCTGTCGCACTTGAAAATGGACAACGATGGCGTTTAATTAGTCGGGTCAAATAAAACCTTGTTTCCCTCTAGAAGTAACATTTTTGAAATATTTACTCGATGAGTTATATTTATTGGGAAATCACTAGCAATAATTAATATTAATATAGATTTAATAAATTTATTAGATAGGTGGCGTTTAATATTAACAAAGTTGTAGACTACTCTCATAAATACTCTTGAAACTAGTTTGAGTAAATCGAAACTACGAAGGCATGAAATTTGCTTCACAGAAACGTAAATTACGCCAAAGAAATTTAGAGGTTCAATCGATAATAATTAAAGGAGTAAATTGAAACCTTTCATTAACGATTTATTGTTTCAGAAAATATTGAAATAACGATTGCGATTTATTAAAGCCTCATATCAGTTTTAATGTAAATTATAATTAATATATCTGAAGTTGTTAATAACCCCTACCCTGTCTCTCGTGGATGAAAATGGACCCTCGCCGGGTCCGAAACTAGTCGGTGATGCCACCAGAAGATTGTACGGGAGTTGAGTCATTTTTATTTCATTTTTTATAATGTCTCATGAAAGTTTAAACAGCTTGATATACCTAGTTTTCGACATTCAATCACTTTAGGTACTAGTATAGTATTGTATTATCTGTAGGTCTACATACAACAAACTAATAATGTTTTGCTTGCTTTTTTTTTGCTTGCTTGCAAACTTGCTTTCTGTGTGCGCTGGAACTTTGTTCTATTGATGATATTTGTTTATAACTGGAACACTATTGTATATGGAACAATTGTAACTTTTTTGTAACGCAGAATAAAACTGTCTGTCGGTACTTAAATATTAAATCCTTTCTCTATAGACGGAAAACATTTCTTAAATTCCCTTAAATAATTAATTTTATTATCTTATAAATTCGGTATACGTTCTCCCATTCAGCCCGCGTCTAATTAAGACTGTCACGATAATTAAATAACATCAAAGTAACCCTGCTAATGTATTTCTCGCTCTTCTAAAGACAAAAGTATCCTTATTCTGGTGAAATAATAAATAATAATAATTTATTAAAATTAAAGTAAATTGACGCAATTACAAATGTCGTCCAGAAGTACTTTTTATTTCGATAACTAGCTTTCGCTCGCGTCTCCGTCTGCGTGGAATTAGAAAAAAAAACAAAGTAACAACGTTCTACATCTATGCCAAATTTTATCCAGATCCGTTCAGCCATGTAGGCTACAATCTCTAACAAACATCCATCTATCCATCTAAACTTTCGCATTTATAATATCAGTATGATTAACAATTGTATTACTAAGATATTTTCGCTATAAAGGTATCATAACAAAAGGTTAGATTAAAACTATTTTGTAATGTAATCGGACAGCAGGTAAATTAATAAAAGTCATTAAGCATCACAAGAACTTTGGACGCGTAATTAACATTAAAGGACCCAATACATTTTTCCGAAGTACATTTGTCAGACTCTAGATGCTTGCAAACGAAATGATACATTATTACCTCAAGAAAGTATCCACTCAATGTGAAGAGCATCGGTTCGAAGATTAACCAAAGCACTTTATACACCGTGGCTACAGGGTTGTCGTTGATGGGCCAGTCGCGTCGGGCCCACCGGGTCGCGGCCGTACCCGCGCAAATCATAATCGCTACTCCAGCTAAAAAACAAAATTCTCATTAAAAAGAACCTTAGAATTATCAATTAATATCAGCAATAATTATTATGAGTAGAAATGCAATGATTTTATTTATATCAGGTGATTTAGGCCTAGTCATCCAACTTAGGATAGGATCCGAGCCCCGCAGTCGGGACTTATAGAGAGTTTGTGATATATCAGGTAACAAAGTTAGCTTGTACGAATATGTATACTATGTTGTAGAATTTTAAATAGATATACCTATAAAGATTGTAATAAAGTCTCTTCAGTTGTTGTCTATAAATTATACTAAATTAGGTGTTTAAAACATTTTCACGTTTTTTTCCCATAAAATAATATATTTAACGAGTTTTGTTACTACCTATATATATTGTAATTTGTTATTGTTCAACCGAATTTGTCTGGACTTTAGCATTTAATACTTATGATGCAATTCCAAGAATTAGATTGTAATGTTTAAATGAATTACATTTACCAAATAGTCAGTTTAAATAAGTTAAACTTGATACAATTTTATAACTTGTTTCGATATCTTTCAGTTTAATGAATATCAACCTTGTTGTTATATGTACTAAAAACGATACTTATAATTAAGAATAATAATTCGTGTAATGAATGAAGAACGCCTCAGTTATAAACATTCTCATTCTTGATTGAATTTAATTGAGATGAAGGCTAACAAAGATGCTCCGGCAATTACTTCCACGATTTCAGTTACTCTCAAACACTCGTGTCCGTTGAGAGCACATTACGCCGCATTAAGGCCGCTCCTAATTAAGAGTCCTTGTTTTTAAAATTGTCATTAAACCTAAAGCAAAATTAATATAACGTTAATTTTCTTAAATTACAACGAATTTTAGTACACTATAATACATATTTCTGGTGATGCAATTTACTTGTTTTTAAGATAACTAAGATGAAATAAATTTTCACAATTAATTATTTATAAGGTGATTCCACCTTATAATTGACAAATTAAATATATTCCATCTAAATAGTGATATCTCTATATAACATTGATTTAGAAGCACGCCTATACCTATGGATTAACTATCGCACAACTGTTTAGTCGCGATTTGATTCCTATAAGCTTATATGGAGACACACTACTCGATTTTTAGTTGTGTAGAACAGTTGAATTGGTTACGAAACAATCGACAATCGCACAACAGTCGTGCGATGGTATAGTCAAAAATGTGCGCCCGCTCTGTCTTTATAACATTATTTCTTGTAACTGGCGTACTACAAAACCTTTATTAGCCACAATAAAGTTTAAATTCACGATCCAGAAGTTATTTAGTTTAACCGGCAAACAATGTTTGTGGTTAAATCAGAATTAATGACCAAATACGAAGTACGAGTGTAATAGAGATATCGGATTATTGATCGTTGTGCAACCGTCCGATGCAAGTTCTACTCTATTTTGGTACTGAATAGTTGATTTCATGATATTATATAAAAAAGGTATAAATGATCTATGTTTTAAGTGTTTTAATAATAAAGTAGCTTTTTAAAAATTTATTTATTTATTTAAATAACATTTGCATGTAAATGTACTAATCGTACAAATAAATTTAAATTTATGTTAATTGCCACATAAAAAGACAAATTAATTAGTTATTTTTTTATGAAGGTGACACAGTTGCGAAAAAAGTTTTAAAACTTTATGTTATTGAGTTGTTCATGTTACGGGACATTTCTGTCCGGAACACGACGCAACATTTACAATTTGCTACACCTGACTCGTTTGAACACATTTTTGGTTCATTTCAATAACCCTCGAGATATAAAAAACATCCATACTGTGGAATACTAAATACATTTGCGTTTCGTCAACAATTTCAAGTGCAAATTGTGAAATGACTAGAATATTTTCGCATGCAACAGATTTTAGGGGACCTTAGTGAGCTTTTATGTGGCTACACTCACAGATTAATGTTCAATAGTAATAGAGCGTCGGTGGCTCAGGGATTTAAACACTTGACTTGAAATCTACAGGTCATGGGTTTGAATCTCGCCATGCACCGATGTGATTTTCGATTTTCAAATTTCATGTGTACATATTTTACCCGACGTTCTTACGGCAAAGGAAAACATCGTAATGCAACCTGCACACGAGGACGCATAGTGACCTTGTGATGAATAATGGCTTTAAATTACGTGAAACAATTGTTCATTTGTTAATAAAACACAAAATATTAGAAAACACTTTCTCAACTTACACGTTCCTCCCCATCCGAGATATCCACCGGCGTATGTAAGCAAAAGACCTCCCGCGAAAATGAGAAGACTTCGTACCGTCGCAGCATAAGGGTCCTTATGATCCGGCAGAACGTCACAAAGTATACCCCAGCCAATGCCTATGCCGATCCCAACAAAAATGGCCAAAAGTGCCTAAAAATAATAAAGTGTATTAGGAAAATAGTGAGGTAATTTGATAACATTTCAACACTTAGATGCCTTTTAAACGTAAACTATTTAAATAGCTTAAAGAAGTTATGAAAGCTGGTACTTTTAGGTCCAAAAGCATCTGATATTTACATTTTTTACATTACTGACTATAGATATTACAACAATACTTGTGTAAGAATTTCTAAAAAACCTGATCTACAACGTAATTATCCTTATTAGATACTATTCTTATCTGATAACAATGCTTTATGTAAATGTTTTGCGAAAACTTTTTGAATGGAATCATTCTAAACAAAAATACAATATTAGAGAAAGAACGGTTAAAGAAAAAAGGAAAATCCTCACACATAAACAAACAAACTTGTTACGAATAAAATACAATTGGGTCCGTTGAAGTCCGGTTCCGGCCACAAGAGCCCCGTGAAGCGGTCTGAGGTCGGGCAAACATCGTGCAAGTATATTGGGTTCTCCGGCCGAATACATTATTTGAATTTTAAATTTCCTTCGCTACCCGTACATGTTGCACGGGCTTTTGCTTTCATAACTTTTGAGATATTCTATCAAATTTAGTTGTTGACGGACACAACAAATATTTTTAGTGTCATAGCCAATACTGCGAATTGGTAATTTCTCTATTTTATTATGACTTTTTTACTTATATCTAAATTTACGAATTTACAGATAAGTAAACAAAAATTGCGATTTTACAAAGCCGCTGTACGCTGTAATCTTTGCTGTCCGACTTTACTTACATTAAATAATCATTTGTGCGATGTTTTCCAGTATTAAGATAAGAAAATTACATATAACATTACAATTTTTTTAGTTAAATTTTTGTTTTAGAATGCAGCTAACAGATGGCGCTCTTTCATATATTTTATGTCTCAATTAATCGGAGTTATTGTGGTTTAAGGATTAAATTTAGGTTATGTTGCATTTATGTTACTTGTATTAGTACCTTAACAATCCTATAAGCTGGCGGTGAAGGATAAAAAATAGCGCTGTTGATGACACCGAACATGCCTTCTGTGAACGCTGTGTCCAGACCGCCGGCGTTCGCCACTAGCAGTGCGATCTTGTTCTTTGTGCCCAGACCTTTTGCATTGAAAGCCATCACTGTTGGTACTACGACAGCTGGTGATACCGATGCCAGTATAGCACCTAAATGTATACCTATAATAGTTTATGTAAATAATATATTAATCTTCTCTATCTACCAACACTTGCGGCTTAATACAAAAAAGTTTATGTTTCAGTACAATTTCTTTTAGCCATCTCGAATTTAAATTAAATTTTTTTGATGTACAATTAAAGCATGAATGAAAGTGAATGTACTCTATTCTTAAACAACAATTGTTCAGGAAACTCATTGCGAAGGCCGGAGCTGTTACTTAGCCTCGTAAATCGCGTAAAAAGCGCTTTCCGCGCCACTTACCCCAATACCAAGGATATTCGAGTAGAACGTGAGTAAATATGGCCGTAGACAAACATTCCACGATCCAGGGTAGAGTTGCCAGTAGAAAAACTTTCATCGAATTATTTCTTATATATGGCCAATTCCAACCGAGAGGTCCTTTCGTCAATATGAGAACGGGGTAAATTCGTCTGAAACATAAACAATTATCAATAAATTTGTATTTTTATTAGGCATCATAGAATAATAAGCAATTTAGGCATCTCATCGACACTTCAGGATAAAAACAAGTTCTATAATGAAGGGGACAAGATCAAGCCTGCATGAATTAAATTTGCTATTTTACAATATTTCTCCTTCAATAGACACTGAATGTTTATAGTTCCCTTAATTAGAGGCGCATCATGTTTCAGGGTAGTAACCGTTAACTAGTTTCTATTCGATCTTAGATCCTTACAGTTTGATAAGTGTATGATTACTTTGCTGTTAATTAAATGTTAGTAGTCTGCTATGACGAGAAAGAATGTTCGTAAGTATGTCAATAAAAGTAAAAAAGATACCAATTACACAATACGTTAAATTGATGAAAGATGTTATCGCAAAATATCTGGAATTTATCGAAGTGTATATTTCACATTAATATCTAAATGTTTTAAGGTACTATTAAAATTACATTATATAATATGTAAATATAAAAATACTATAATTCCAGTCCTTTGGTTCATAAAAATTAACCTTAACAATCATAATTGTAGCTTTATTTCATTTTAATTTATGACGAAAATAGAATAGACTAGATTCAATATAAATTTTCTAGTAAGAGCATGTTGGACTTTATGTAATAGTTGTTATGAAGAAACATCGCACGTCGCAAGGACAGTTAATGTTATTTCTGTATTGGAATAGCTCTTTGTCATCGATAGCTGCACGATCCTTTTGGCTTAGTTTTATAGAAAAGGTTTTCGGCGTATCATTTTCTGTGTAAACAACGATTCTAGTTACTGTCCTTGGATCGTTTTTCTACTAACTCTTCTACACTATACTTGTATTTTGTGTGCCGTGAGTCAATTAATAACGTAAATATTTACGAACGTCGTTAGTGGAGTAAAATGCTTACTGTAATCATTGAATAAGTTATGGCAGTCCTATGCTACAATAAAAATATATACAGGATGTTTCAGTGTCCAAGAGGTATTATATGTTGGATTAAATCATCGTAAACGACAAGGAATATGTAGTCTTCCGTTGTACACGTCTTACCTGAACATCCTGTATAAGAACTGTTTCCTTAAACTATACTATTTAATGTACATTACGACCGGTCTAGTCTTTGAATGAGTCACAACTTGCCAAAACATACACATATGTTAGCAAAGTAAAACTTCTGTCTTAAGGATAATCATAGTTATATATACAATAACAAGACTCGTGTGTTACGCTTCATTTTCATGTGTGTGTGTTTTATACACGAACTAAATCTAACTAACTTGTTTTATCTATATAGTAACAAATACTTTACGTTCTAAGCTCTTTATAGCGTACAAGAACGGCAGTATGATTTCATCGCAAGTCTTATGTTACCGTGGACCGGTAGTACACAGTACTGGTATATCGCGACGTGTATTTCCGCAAGTCGTTTACCACTGGGGCCATATTGCTCCATAGTCCCAAAGGAACTGTGAAGTAAAACGCTACCGAGATTATATTATGTCTTGAGAAAACGAGCGCAAATACAATGTAGAGCAGTATTTCGCAAATTGAATTTTCGGGTTCATTATTTTACATTACAAAATTATCTGAATCTCAGATTTTTAAACGTATGTTATCGATATTTTAATAATTAAGGTTAACTTTTAATTTGAATAAAAAAGAAAAGAAATCCTTTCCAAAATGACAAGTGAAAATACAAAAATATTTTACACTGATGTTTGGACATGGGTATATTTATTTTCCTCGCAAATACTATTGATGTCGATGTTATTTATCTTATCGTATATAAAATTCCTTTACGAAAGTAATTACTTAGTTACTTTCTTTTGTTCGTGCAAACACTTCAAAATAATAAAGACATGAAAACAAATATTCAAATAAAAAATAGATAAATCGTTAAAAAAAATTGTACAAAAATATGTTTTGCCTTCCATTAAGTTTCCCAGATCCTTATTTATCATGTAGTCAGATAATATCAATAAAACTTTAATGTTTTTTTATTAAAATACTTCACATACCTCAAATGATAATCGATTGTGTCTGCGATAGGATCATCAATAAAGTTGGTATTTCCAAAAATTTTAAACAGAACACCCACTAGAGTCATTCCAGCCATTGCATTGATGGTCGTGTATCTTTCCAGTGTATGACCAAACGCATATCCCGCTGCGACCATAACAGACAAGTTGAAAATACTGGAACCCGGCATCACAGCCTCTTGAAAGACGAACCATAATGTAGCCCAAAGTATTATCCCTGAAAACGGACAGTAAAATGTGTTAAGACAATAAAGCATAATTTCTTTTATTAAATTCTATTTGGGATTGGGACAATAGATAGATTTCGTCCTCCAAATCGATCTATCAATAGACATACCAGTCTTTACTCCCCAGACATTATACAAATACCTTATTTCAAGGAGTGTTTAAAAACATACATCTAATAAAGAATATATTGTAAAATTCAAGGCAGAATATATTTTGTATATCTTGTTAAGATGTATTCTTATAAAAGTATAACAATGATTGTTATAGAGTTCAGGGGAAAAACCTTCAACTTATTCAAACGTAAATATTTGAAATAAAAAAATGTCTTTTACACAACACATCATGATCTACAATGATGTACATATAACTCAAGCATTTCAAAATAAAAGAAAGAAGAAAAACAAAAGCATAGCTAACTCACGCATAAATCATGTATTAAAAATGAAGAGAGAGATGAGTTACTAAGAAACACCTACCGAATAAAATAACTCCAATGTATTGTTTCAACTCTCGCTTCGATGGTAAAATGTCCAGCAATTTGAAAACGAAGCCTTTGTTTTGATTCTCTTCTAGCCGCTTCCTATATACGAATAACATGCACATTTTAAAATCCCATAACTCTTCTAATAAAAAAGAAAGTTTGCTTAACAAATAATTTTTATATGCAAAAGACATAAAAATTATTATTAGTTTAATTTCAATTGCTGGTATTGATATGCAAAAGTCTGAATTTTGAGAAGAACCTGCATTATTTTTACTAAAACAAGTTAAACAAACAAATTCATTAATTTCAATTCCTTACGTCTGAATGTCAAATCTTCAATTAATGCCATCTAGTGATCTTTTAGTTGCACCACACAATTATTTCTTGTTATAAACTTCTATGCATCCATCACAAATAATGTAAAATACAGCAATTAGACAAAATTACTTACTCACGTTTTGGCGCTTTCAAAATCCAAATAGAAATTCTTTATTGTTTCCTTGCTTTCATTTCTTTCTGTAATAGATTTATTTCCTTTTCAATAATTATAATTATATAAACTTTTATAACCTTAACATTTATTTTAGCTATAACGACCAATCAACGGAAATTCAATAATTTGTCATATAAAGACTACTTCATTCACGAACACATTCCATTTAAATTAACTAATTCTAAATAATGTATTAATCACTGTAATAAATGAAACTCACCTATTCCGTCATCAACCGTCATTTTCGGTGTTATACTGCACGTTGTTTTAATTTTTTTTACGAATAAATTATTTTTTATTTGAGCACTTAAGACGACAGTCAATCAACAAGCACTACTCTTAATTGTCTTGTAAACACAACCGTCGGCGGTGTCAAGCAAGCCAAACGACATGCGATCGCGTTTACCGTCCTTCTAATAATAAAGTTCGTCGCATGCGCACTCCGGACAATTGTGCTAATAGAAAATGAATTATTATTGAAAGTGAATCCATCAATAGTGTTACAGAACCAATGTTAGAACAATTGATCTGCAACATTTGCTTTACGCGAGCTATAATAGTTTAAGTTCGTGCAAACACATCGTCATGTATAAATATTACATTACTTCTGTTCATAAATTCTAATAGGCAATGCTTTGATGACTATAAATCTATTCTTTCCATAATGGCGGAAGAAGTAAAATATGTACTAGCTTTACCCCGCGACTCCGTCCGCGTGTAATTAAAAAAAAGGAAGTAGCCTATGTGTTCTTTCAAGCTATCGTTTACATGTAAGCCAAATTTAATCGAGATCCGTTCAGTCGATAAGGCTACAAACTCTAACAACCATCCATCCATCTAAACTTTCGCATTTATAATATTAGTATGAAGTAAGATGGTGAAATCAAATAGATCTCACCACCAGCGGGAGTGTTATGTTTTGTTGATTGAATTGTTAAATCTTTTTTTTTACCAAATTACGATGGTATTTTCCTCATTCTTATTGTAGCATAACTTAGCGAATTCGTGTAAAGTGTCAGCGCGTACTTTTTGCCTACGTTTGTGACTTTGCGGGCTTTTATTATTTAAACAAATTAGTTTGAAGTAGAAATAGATTACGTTCCTTGTTAGAGCAAAATACTTGGCAGTTATTCAATAGTAATTTTATTTTTAGAATTCGTAGATACTCAGCTGATGTTCTATTAATATATTTTTAAGCAAGGTTTGATGACGCTGTCTGCTTTTGTGACTTTACCTTGTAAATAAATTTTCAACAAGTTCTTTTGAACATTTTTCTGCTTAATAAGTAATCCTTTGGCCTCATACGTCTTGAAAGCGTCCGACAAGCAGCAAAGAAGATACCGTTTATTAACACAAAAGAAACTATTAAGGAACAGGTGCTTTAAAATAATGGAAAAGTATTCATAGAATTCAAAAAGAAGGAAAACATCGAGCGAATTCTATACAGCATTACAAGTAGTCGACGAGTCGGCCATTCGTCGTCGCAGTATTAAAGGAAAGTCATTTCGACGGTAAACACTAACGCAACGGAAACGCCTTTCACGCAACAGCGGCTGCGGCGGTCGGCAAATGGCAGGGCCGTGGCGCGCGGGCAATTTGCGCCGCGACACCCCCCGGATACCAGCACCTCATTAACTATGAACGCCGTCATCAAGTCGTCTCTTCTGAAAAAACGACGTTTAACAGTAGCACTCTCGACGAATAAATGCTACTGCTAGGTGCTTTTGAACGCCCACAGACACAAAGTGCATATAAATTGCGCCGTGAAATTGAAACGGCGATGTGAAAAGAGCTCCGCAGTAAACTTTAGAAAGACAAGTCGAGGCTGGCCTCTTTCAAATCCACAGCTTCTTATCAGAATGAAAGGCTGAGGATTTTACAAGAAAAGTGTTGATTTTGTATCAAAATTTTTGCTTTTCTAGTTAATTAAAAAGCTTCTAATTTGTATTTTAACGCTATTTTATGACAATGTTAAAAGAGTAAAGATTTGCAGGATCAAAGTATAGATAAATTTACTGTAGGAAATGAGAACGGTAAAACGCCTTGACTAAACCTTGGCCGATTTTAACGAATTTAAAAAAGAATGATGAATACATTAACTACAATTAACAATTTCAATGGTTACTATCAAGTGAAATAATGTTATTGATAACTTAAATAAAAACGAAACAAAAACTATCTTCGATTCAAAATAACCTTAGTATAAGGTAAGCGGTTATAAACAATGTAATTCTATTATAACATCATGTAATGTGACTTAAATCCTAACCGAGAGGAATGTGGTTTAAAAAGTCGATAACATTCGAGAACTTGATTGGGATGTGTCTGTGGTGATTATATGATCTTTACTTATTTCCTCTTTATGTCTTGTATGTTTATGGGAACGTCGCTGGCTTTATCTATACTAATGTTATAAAGGGGGAAGATCTGTACGTTTGTATATCTAAAAGAATAAACTCCAAAACAGACAGATTCTTTCATCAAGCCACATTATCACTTAGTAATAAAGGTTACGTTTATTATTCGAATATTTAATTCCGCGCAGACTAAGTTGTTAGCAAACAGCTCGTATATATTTTCTCTTCATGTCAGTAACGGATCTATCCCGTTCCAACAAGGAAAGTTAGTACTAAGCTACTATGCTGACAATAATACGGTTTTAGTAGTACTTTATGTGATGCGGTACGGCTTACTAAGTTTACGAGTGTTTACGACGTATATATGTGTAAAGGCCGTCGTATGTTATACGATAGCAAATAATATTAGAAGAATGGTTCTCATATTAGGAGTGGTCGTATACATTTGACGAAACTATCGCACTACTGATGTGCGATTGTCGATTATTTCGCAGCCAATTCTACTGTTTTGTTGCACTAATAGATATCGAAGCGTGACCTAACAGTTGTGTGTTAGTGTAGTCAAAAGTACGCGCATGCTCTAAGTCTAATAATAGAGTACATTTGTAAAGATATAAGCTAATTTTGCATTTTAACAGGAGATATTAAGATATATCGTTTTTTTTTAATTGTTTTGTTATTTTTCAAGAAAAGAAAGCCGAAGGGAAAATTAACGTTGCAATCCAAACTTTGACACGCCTTGCACATCATCTTGACTGCCCTGCGTGATTGTTTTATCGATAGAGGAGGAGGACGCACAGAAAAAGAATGTTTCCCCTTCCTAGTCATCGCCTGTTATAATATACTTCCTCTTCCCTTCCTTTCGTTATAAGTAGAGGGTAGGAAGGGGAAGTGGATAGAAATTAGGCTTTTGGCAAGCTTAGTCATCAGACAAAACGCTGAATTACATCCACATCCCGCCCGTCATCCCTGTGGTGGTGGTATTTCACCTATCGGTGCCGGCGCATTTGTGCAACATGTTGTTGTTAGAAGTTTCGGTTCAAGTCTTTACATCTATGATCAAATGAATAGCTCTTGAATCTGAAGCATAATTAATTATAACAGTTATCGTAAAGTACACAATATCTGTGGTAATAATTAACCTGAATATAAATGTAGGTGTTTTGTATGTAAAACACAAATGTCATCATTTACATGTTATAAACAAGTGTAACATAAGCAGGCTGACTCATTACAATAGGAATTTACACACATATACTTTATTTCTTATTAATTCCATAACTACATCAGGTTAACGACGTTTTGATATAAATAAGTAATTAGTACCTACAGTCATTACTGGTATTATGATAACATATCAGATGACAAACCTTTTCATTAATTAGTTATCCGAGGATCACTTCACTTAGATTTTGTCATTAGAAAGGTACATTATCACATTATCACTTAGTAACATTACGCTATGTTTATTATACGACATTTTTGTATTCCCAGCAAATGTCGCGAGCAAAAACTAGTGTTGTTACCACTTAATTCGGTTACTTAACTTTTATTTAGATACTTTTTATTATTTCAGTAATCATTCTGGACAAAAAGGCGACCTAATAATTTTTTGTTCGATTTAAATGGTACATTTATAGATTTTCAATGTAAAAAAGTTATACCTACGTTATTTTTATGAGAAAAGGGACCTAAAGTGTAGCGGCAGCAACAAGGTGATCAACGATATCTATGGACGTTCGTAACACCAGAGGAACTATAAATGCTTTGCCGGCCTTTAGGAATTACTCCCTTCTTGAAGTACCCTAAGTCGTATTGGTTTGGAAATACCGGCGAGGGAATACTATTCTACAGTCACAACGCGGCTACGCGATTACCTTACGTTTACCCCATGATGGACACTGTCAGGTCTATATTGTAACCAAGTAAGATTCCCGTTAGCACTATTACTGTGTCTCAATCGCCAGACATTCCGATATTAGCCGCTGCTAAAGGAGCTAATCCTTGTACTTTGTAACTTTGCGTTTAATCCCGTATCAGAGTGTTTGTCTGAAGTTTGTAATTCCGTGTATAGTGAAGCATTAGAAACTGTTAACGGATTTATATTGTTTCGTATGAAATACTGGTCACACATTCACCATAATAGTTACCTTAAAAACGCTGTCTTAATAAATGACGTCTCTGCAACTGCTGACATGTTAAAGTTGTTTTGATGTTAACAACATTTTTTATTATAGATCTGAATGTATTATACATAATGTTGGATATTTTTAATGACACTTTAGGTACCTTATTTGTATAATCTACTAGCTTACGCTTGTAGCTCCGTCCGTGTGTAATTAAAAAGTGAGTAGCCTATGTGTACCTATGTTCTTCCAGACTACCCTCTATGTCAATGCTAAATTTCATCGAGATACGTTTAACCGTTTATGCTACAATCTCTAACATTCATCCATCCATCCATCCCAACGTTCGCATTTATAATATTAGTATGATTATTTATCCAGTGACTAACTTTGGCTGTGAATTTAATTGTGAAATGTGAAATACAATTCTTCAATAACATTTGATTCTAATTAAGTAAAAGGACTTTAAAATGTTCTCATGTTAGCAGTAGTTATTTGCCGAACTTTCAAAGTAAGCTAGGGAAATTTTAAAAAGTTGGAAACAAAGAAGTCATAAAAATGTATGAGTGACATTAACGTCGCCTCCGACATTAAAATGAAAGCGTCCGCATTGCTACTTCAGTGTTAGAGCTTCAAATAGTAGGTTTTCAAATTAAATTTTCATTTTTATAGCTTCACGTGTTTTGTATTTGTCTCCATAGCAACAAACTAAATGAGAAAGATTAGGGCACTAAGATAATATAAACATGAAAATTGCAATCTTATAAGATGCTGTTCAAGTGTTTACTTATGTTGGATGGGTCCTGTATTTCTTCACTTTTTTAATCTATGTAAGTATATGTTAATTAGGATATTTTAGCGAATACATTAAGTGTTCACTTTCAAACAATAACATAGTACTCACGATCATTTTAATAATAGAGAATTCTGTATCTATTACATTTTTTACTGTACTGATTTCTCTTTTTTTTCTTTTGTGAGTCGTTTCACATATTATTACAACAAATGTATACATTGATATTACAATTTTTGCAGTATTAGTTTAAGCGTGAGCGGTATAATTAAACAAATATATTACAGTAATTACCAAAATTTTCCAGACTGCAAGCTCATCCTGCAATTTGCAGTAAATTATAGTACGTGCTGGAGCGGGGAGATCGTTGCCATTTTCCATATTATTGTTTAGATGTGGTCTCATACCGAGCAGCCGGCACCAAATATTTACATAGGTTGCTTAAAATATTTCTCTTTCATACAAATTCTGTTGAATTTGTATCAGATATAATTTACTTGTTAAGTCCGTTCGTTGTAACATTTTGACCACAATGCACTTTACGTCAAATCAAATACGCTAACAGCTTATATTTATTTGATTACTAACCAATACAATGACAGTATAATTGGTTATTGTTACTGATATTTGTAGATCAGAAGTCGTTACATCATTCACTTAACATGATTATTAAAATCATGAATATAAAATCTTGAACTGGCGGCGCATCAATGTCTCTTTTTATTACACGTAATTTCTGCTCAATAGGAGGAAAGAAAAGTTAGTTCACACAAGAGCAGAAAGCAAAATTGGCAGCACGTACCACTGATCTTACGACTGATGCAGACGCCTTGCGCATACGCAACATACGCAACACGCGCAACAAGCTCTTACAGTATGAAGGTGCGCCGGTCGGCGCCACGACCTCTGTGTTCAGTGGTCTAAATTGTGGATCAGACTTGTTGTTTAAAAGTGCTTGATTATAGATTTTTAACAATGAATCTTAAATGAAATATGTTCGCTTTACTAATAAAATAAACTATTGATAGTTTTAGTTAAATTATCTACATTACTTGACAATCAAGTAAAATGTTGAAACGATGTCTGTATGTCTGTCGTCCTGGTGTTTCCCGACCGGTCGCCGTAATATACAGTTAATGTGCACTCGTGGCTGCACAATGGCTATTCCACTTAAATACATCGCGTACAATTTGTCGCATGTTCGCTTTGAACAGTGTCACTTCAATACCTATTATAGCGAGTGCAATCAATAAATAAACCGATGTGTAGTTACTATGGTAGAACAATGATAACACGTCTTTGTGTAATTAAATAAATGTTAACACTTTTTTTTTAACAAAAGGAGGCAAACTAGCGACGAAAACACTGAGGTGGTCAACGACGCCCATAGACATCCGCAACACCAGAGGAACTACAGATGCGTTGCCGGCCTTTTAGGAAATGATAGGCTCGCTTCTTAAAGGACCCTAAGTCGTATTGGTTTGGAAATTTCCCCGAAGAAAGAACATTCCACAACGCAGCTGTGCGAGGCAGAAAGTTTCGCGAAAACCGCATGGTTGTCGAATGCTAGCCATCGACATGGTGAGGATGGTACGTAGCAGTCTGTCGTGTCGTCCGATAACGAAACTCGGCGACAGGAATCGTTCCAAACAGCTCCTCGGAACACTCCCAGTGGTAAATGCGGTAAAAAAGCAGAGGGAATTGACGTCCCTCCGCAAAACGTATGTTGCAAAATGATATTCGAAATCGTAATTAAAACCTTTGGAAAATACGGGTTGAATTGTTCGGTTGCTGATCATTAACGGACTTCACATTCATTGAATTTCTAAAATGTTAGGTTTATTACAGATTACTACATAAACCTTTACATTACTTATTGTGCATGTGCTTTTACATGCAGCAACATGGCAAAAACTGTGTAATTTCGTTCTGAAATATTAAAGCTTAATCTATTTTCGCAATTTTGTTGATGGATTACGAATCCAAGTAATCAAAAGTTCGTGCACTGAATATATTTCGCCATAAAAAATTATGCTACATGTTTTGCATTTTATTTCCAGTATTATAAAATTATACAGACTTTGATGAGCAAGTTATTAGCAGAGTATGACGAAGTGTCTGGAAAAAGCTAGTCTTACATGAACGCCGGTGAATTAAAAGCAAACCAGACGTTACGATTGTTTTATAAACATAAGTTCTAAAAGTGGCGTGAAAGATGATATAATGGGCCATCTCTGTACCGTTTATAGTCTAGCGAATATGCTTCGGTTTCTGAGGTCAAATCTATCCCAACATCAAAGATCATACTGTGAAAAATGAAATTGAAAGTAGGAATAAGAAATAATAATAAATTTGCTACGACGTTTCTAGTAACATTATTTATTAGTTAACCAAGCTTGTGCCCTCGATTTCGTCCGTCCGAGAGATTAACTTTACCCTTAATAGGTAGGTACTTCTCTAAATTAGGTGTTTAAAAATTTATAATTAAAATGTTAGCGTCAACTTTCACGTAATTGCTGATGTAAAAATATTCCTACATACAACTCGGGGCTTCCTTGGGAAGAAAAATTCTTTATTATCCTTTAGTGAGATCTTTATTCACAGATTTAAATAATAACAGAAATCTCTGTGTAAAATTACAAGTTCCTAGCTGTTACACTACTTTAATACATTAGTCATTATAATGTAAATTATTTATTGAAGAGTTTTTGCATATTAATCATAATTTTTGCAGCGTGCTTAGTAATAAGAATTATGTTAGACCATGCGAAATTAATACTGAGCATAAATATGAAATTTATTCAGAATTTGGAACAAGTTTTTACATACACAAACGTTTTTAGGTCATAACTACTGAGGTTGGTAACGCGGGTCACTGATTCTTTTACCACGTTATGGTCTGTTACTTCGTTCTGCTATTTTATTAATATACGTGCATATTCGTTATTTTCTCAATTTTTTTAATGCTGACTTATACTTTAAAAGAAAGTTATTCTGGATAGTGGTATCAAAATATATTTAGAACACGACTGTAACCGCGCCAGTGCTGGTGCTTCAAATATGTTTGTGCTGGTGATGTACGGCAGTTTAAAAAGCGGACACCAAGCCAGAACCTCCGAATACAAAAGTTCAATTTATTATAGACTTTGGAACTTTTTTAGTGCAAAACTGCTTTCTAAGAATATCAAAATTCAGATCCTGAGGCGTTGCTATTGTTTTTTTTTATTAAAATAGTTAGTGTAAATGTTTCTAAGTATCATCTAAAATGTATTCGAAAAATTTGCACTGAATTGACTACATACACAGTTTAGAGTAAAGACCAAGACGAGGGAGATCGTTCCAAAATTGTCGACACTTCCAGTTGCATTCAGCGGTTGCGCCGCGTTGTGTTGTTTTATTGCGTCGCCGCCGCAGCCCGCACCTCGCAGCGCCGCTTATTGCCTGCCATATTGCATAGTGCAATGAATTCTACCCACTTTCGCAATTTTGTACCTTACCAACGTACAAAGTATTCCTGAAGAAATGGAGCAATTCCAACGTGTATGTACGTGTTTATTGAAAAGATTTATTATTTTTGGTTGTCTTTGTTGGTGGTGCATTAAAGATTTCGTTTAATTTCTTATGTTTATTGAATGATGACTACATTTAGTATAAAATTACCATCTAGTAAAAGTTATTTTCTTTTGCTATCCGAGAAAATTAAAAGCGTAAAGTTTCCCATCGATTTTTGCTGTCGTTGAAAAGAATTAAGCTTTAAGAACGTTTAAAATTAAAGTGCTGTAGTGCTTGGGTTTCTTCTCTTTAACGACATAACTTGTGCAATTTTGAATTTACAGAGTTGCTTTAACTGGCGATAAGTATACACTTAATTGGAAGTCGCTAATTAAAAAGAGCTTTACGCGGTTTCCTCTTCCAGCACTTTGTTGTATTACCATGTATCCAGAGAGTTTATCTTTTTATTCGGTCTTTTTATCCAGTTCAGTGTCGTAAGTTAATTACATTTTCATTTAAGGAATGATATAATAGTGTTTGTGTGTGTTTTACTGTATTGCATAATTTGATACTTTTTACTTATTTTTTCTGAGCATTTCAGTTCCTCTACGTCTAATAGTGACATAAACAAATATTTACAATGTGTCGATATTTACAAAAAAGTTGCACAGAAAATTATTATACGATTTTCACTTATGTTCTATTAATTAAAATCCTACGCAGAGAATCATATATTCATAAAATAAAGTTTAAGATAAAAGAAAGTTCGCGAATAAAAATGCAGATGTTATTAGATTCTTGATTAGAGACAGGATTAAAGACCGGCAGTGCAGCAAAGCTAGAGTAATTCCAAGATAAAAAGAGAAAGCGTAGAAATTTCATTTCTTAAATTATACGAGCATAAGTATTAAATAGTTCTATTTTATTTAACAATATAACGTTATATTATACTTAAGACATGGTCAAACGATTATACGAGTTATAAACATATATTATAGACTAGCTGTTGGCCGCGACTTCGTCCGCGTGGAATTTAAAAAGTACAAAATTTACGTTCGCCCCTTATTTAAACCTTTACTAAACTCGGTAGTTATGAGCTGATATTTCGGCTGCCCTTATTGGTTGTGTTTTCGCGATATCTTCTAAACTATAAGTGCGATTACAATACTAAAAACGACAATTTTACTCTGCCATAAATTCTGCTGGCAACAAATGCATTTATATGGATAAGGATTAATATTGAAACCAATAAAACAAAGCCGCAAAAAGCATGCGGCTTTTATTTCATTTTGCAAACAAAAAAGTGGTTATTGTAAGAAAACCGTTAAAGATAGATATATGACATCTAGCACTTTTCTGTAGAACTTTTTAAGATCTACAATTCCACTATTTTTATATGTCTCTGACGGTTCAGGCAGCGTAAGCCAAGAAAAGTTATAATCTAGTAGTTTTTTATAGCTAGGGTCTCGAAATACGCTGTTTTACTAATAGATCCTAGACACAAGTAATTAGTAAATACTATGTTACTCACGGATAAATAACCTTTCTAATGGTGAAAGAATTTTTAAAATCGGTCCAGTAGTTTTTACGTGAATCAAATACATAGAAATATCCAAAAATGCAAATCTATGTAAATATTAACATACACTTACCACTTTTAAACTAATCCCAACGAGTTAATTTAACTCATTAAGGTTAGTTTAATTTTGTAAAGTAAGCGTTTCCGAGGGTATGAAAGGCATAGTGTGTCGGCGGCGAGGCGAGGCGAGGCAAGGAAAGGAGGCAGGGCGGAGACACGCCAACAATAGGCGCTCGTTGAACTGCTCGCGTGCGACTGAAGAGATTGTTCTTCGCCAATGGTAACTTCAGCCGTGAGTATACTCAATGCTTTATACGAGATTTAAACTTAAGCCATAAGCTTTTTGCCTCTGACTTTTGTTCTCTTGTCTAAGTTTTTTTTTATTCTTTGAAACTGACGGTAATCATAATTTTGAATTATTTTTCAGAAAGATAAAATTGATGATCGTACATTAAGTGTTCCTAATTATTAGATTAGTATAATAATATTCATATACAAGTGGAAATTAATAGGTAAGAGCGCGGCTCCTGTTTGTAACGCTGAGCAATAGTTTGCTAACATCATAATGCTCTACTTTGCTCGACTTAATTACATTACTGTTTTAACTTAATGTATCTTCAACTTTATGCCCTTTTTAAAATTGATAATTACCGTAAATCTCTCCAACTTTTGCAACAAATAAGTCTCAGTTATTCTTAATTTATTTTTCGATCTTAATTTAAAGAAAAATCCAAAATATACATTTCTTTTATAAAAATAGGAATGTATTGATAAATACAATGAATTTATAGAGTTTATTGGAATAAAGTAGCTAGGAGAGACAAGTTAATTTATTTCTTTTAATTTATTTTCTGAAAACTAATTTAAGTCTCTGACTCACGTAGTTGTGTTGGGGATAAGTTAATTACAATTTTCTTAGTGTACAGGTAACAACAGGACTTCGTTAATAACTTGTTTGAAATACTTTTCGTTCAGAGCTTATTTTCAATTAACTATAAAAGCGTTTCTTATCACCTTTTATAGACAAAATGTCAAAGACCTTTTATTAGAAAAATATGTAAATTATATTCTTTCAATGAGTTTAAAACCAATGTGATTAATTAGTCTTTTAAAATTGGAGTAAGAAATTAAAAAAATCAAAACATTTTTATTCGAACAAAAACCAAAAATTTACAACTTCTGACGAAATAAAGATCATCAAAGTTGTATTAATAGTTAAACCTAACCAACAAAACAATAATTTTTCACGAGGGAGCTTCAATTGACTTCTTTACTACGTCACTTTCTAATGTACGCAAAAAAAAATGATTCAGATTTTCTGCAATAAGAGATCAGTTCTAGAAGTTGAAGATAGATTAGATTAGAATATCTTGCTACATCTCTAGTCAGGAAGTCTCATGCATAAAGCCAAATGTCCATAGTTCCTTTTACTTTAACACACTAAACTCGGTGTTATTCTTTACATGCGCATTTCACTCAGCAGTTATACTTTGAGTTGTGTAACTTCCATAAACTTTTCCAGAACAATTCATATGTAAGAACTTAGCTCAAACACCTGCCATTGTTATTGCAGCCAACTTTGTATAACTTTAAAGTATAAAGTGAATGTAGTATATTTAAAAGTTAGTATGCTGTCATCTACGTACATTAGAAAGTATTCTTGCGTGAACTACCACTAGAGAATACTCTTCACGTTGCTATATAGACGTCAGGGTAAAGTTTTATGCTTTAGTTTTTATTACACTGCTGTGCCCCGCATACCCATCGCGTATCTCGTCAGCTTCTCGTAGACTTTCGTAGAACAAATTTAAATAGTCGATAATCTCAAGTGAGATTCATAGATAAGCTCTCATATGGTAAAACATTTCAAATAGTATAGCAATACAAACTCACATCTACGTACCGAAGTCGGCGACAGCAAATTAAATAGCCAAGTCAAACAACCTCTCGAAGTAGTTACTTGTAAATTTTGATTACCCAATTAGTGATACAATTAATTGTGTTCTCGCTTACTTCGAGAGAAATTTACGGGTCATTTCAGTTAGAATTATTATTCAGAGACTAATGATAATTTAATAATGTTATTTTTTCTTAGACATAACAAACTTATGACTAATAAAAATGCTATATAGTTTTAATTATTGTCACCATATCCATAAATGTACTTATGAATTATAATTAATAATAAATAAATTATATTATACCAAACATATTGGTTTGGCCTTGATAACTGACCTGAGCTCGATAACTAAATTTGTTCCAAAATTCAATACGTAGATCCATTTCAAATCTAACTCATGTTTGAATAGTAAATCCAATCGGAGTAAGGTAAAAGGGATTGAAAGTCAACCCATTTTCCTTTTGTAAATGTGTTCAAAGTGCTATATAAATTCGGTTTTCTAACAATAAAATTATCTTCATAGGAAAACATCTGAAAAGGATTTATAATTTATGAATCCCAGTGAACTTATAACTATTATTAATCTCTTAGAAACTCACAAGTTAACATTTTAGTTGATATACAAAAGATGTATAACAAAATAGTCTCATAGAAGACATAATTGGAACTATGCCTAGAAAAGAACTGCGTCAGAAATATAAAATTACAGTACAGAACTTTTTGCTTTCATTTTAACTTAAATCCTTAATATCAGTCGTCTGCAGCGAAATAAATTGCGATTTTTCTTTCCAAGCTGTTGGAGCCATTTGTTTAGTTTTTCATACTTTGAAGGCATTTTCAATTTAGGAAGTAATTTGACATTACCATAAAAAATTAAGTTAAATTAGCCCTCGTTCTAAATTTTGCTAAAACTACTATTACCTCCTGCTTTGCTGGGGTAGGCTGAGGGAATAAATTTAAATAAAAAGCCCTGTAATAGGTTTATCCTAAGATTGAAACACATATCATTTTATTTAGTACTTTTATTTAAAACGCAATAGCCAATGAAAATTTTCTATTTATACTGCTGTTATCATAGACAATGTACTTTTACATGTAAATGGATTTATTTAAAATGGCAATTTCGTAATAAATTATTTTTGGCTTGGTTATATGTCTTTCATTTGCGATAACGTACTTGTAACTATACCTTATGTGAAATGAAAGTCTATCTTATGCCTAGACCGTTGTCTGATTCTTTAACTACTAAGTTTTTAGATGTGTTATAAAATATTTCATTATAATACCTTGTTCTGTCTAATGCCGCATTTGGTCGTGAAATGGGCCGCGCACGTCTCGCTTTCATAATTTACAGTTACCTAATTTGCTAAGGACTAAAGTCGTAAAGTTTTACTAAGCACGGAGCAGATAACAAATTCTCCTTATTTAAATATCAGACGAGATTTACTTTTGCTTTCGAAAATAACTCTGAGAAAAATTGCTAACGATGTTAGCTTTAAACGTTTTTTATTAAAATATTACTGACTGCCTTTACAATTTTCCTTTCAAACTATTACTTAAAATTATGGAACTGAGATTTTTAGGTTAAGTACAAGTTTGTTGTTTCTTTCTTCTTACTGTATTCGTAATTACAGATCTAAAGGTGTCTATTTTATTTCTTAAATCTGTTAATTACCTTTTAAATAATAAAAGCAATAAATAAAGTTCAGTACTTCACGGCCTATTGTTTGGTATCGACCCTTCGTATTTTGTCAATAAAGCCTCTGTGTAAAAGTGATTCATGATAAATTTATTATTGTCATCGCGTTAATTAAAATCCATAAATTAATGATCGTCACATTCGACTGCTATCATTTAATCAAAGTTATGAAGATTAACGAATTTAATTTGCAAATTGTTGACACTCGGCATGATAATAAGCAAATTGATCAATTATGTGTTTGTGCATTTTGAGTACTATTTCTGAATTGACAGTATCATAATATACAAATTCTTAACTTAACCCATTCCTGTGCGGTGTGACAAGAATGGATAAAGTTAAGAATGTGTAAATTAAAGGAAGTTGAGAAGTAGCGACAGTGGTGGAGAAATTGAGAAGCAAAAGGTCAGCGTGTTATGGACATGTCATGCGACGAGACGAGGAGGATGAATCAGTGTTAAGGCTGTTAAAAATTAAATATTAGAATCCTGTATTAGTGTCAAATTTAGTGTTCTGTTAGCTTTAACGTGACTACTCAATTTGTATTATAACGTAATACCAGTATAAACGTATTACACATTTATTTCTACAAGTACGAGCATCTCAACCTTTCTACTCTCATTTCATCCCCTTTTTCCAGTCTGTTGGGTGCGCTATTCGTTATGCAGCTTGTTTGTCATTACTTTTGCAAGATATTTGTTTTTAATATTCCTTCCTATGAATGTTTGCAACGCGGCTTTAGACGCTTATAATAATATTTGTGTACATTCATACATTATTACTTTGAATATTTATATTGTGTTTTTTTTTAAGTTCGGAGTAATTACTATAATTTGCATTTATATATTTATATTTATACCTCAATTTTCGTTTTCTTGAATTATAATTGGAATTTAATTTATTTAAATAAATTATTTAAATAAATTAAATTGGAAATTTTATTTTAATGTATTCAAAATGGAATTGTCACTTCTGTCTTGTTGACCCTTACACTTTATCGGTTGTCTACCACATTTAAATTGATCTTTCATATTAAACTTTTATTGAATTCTTTAAAATATTTTTCTGGTCTATAATGTCTAGGTAAATATGCTTGTTAGTTTTCGGTACTTACTATGTTGTAACTTGTACCATATTTCAATCAAGGCAAGCAAATTGTTGATTTGTGTTCACATATCTCGCGGTTGCTGAACGTAGGCCTTCCCCAAAGATCGCCAAGATCGACCTTCGGCCACTTCCCACGGTGACTTTGACTTTAATCTAAGGTTGGCATTTTATTTCTAAGGTTTCTGTTCTTTAGGACATAACTGGCAACACACACTGCTAAAGGATTTTCGTCTTGACTTTCGTCCATAGTTCGTTGCACTTATGAAGCGTATTTCATTTGTCTATCTAAACTATTTGCAACATTCGTAATGAAGACTGGCTGGATATAAATAGTAACAAGTTACTATTAGGACAATTTCTTGGCATGTAAAAAAAAAATGAGAAGAGTGATTTTGAAATCAAACTAGCTGCTAAAATAAAATTCTTTGCATATAGCCTTGAATGAGTTAGAGACCGTATGTGACATCAAGATAAAGCAAATTCCATTAAAGTGTGATGTAGAACAATGGTGCAGCGCAAAGGATAATGGAACCGCTAGATGCTGTTTTAAAGCATCACGCTTAAACAGTCTGCTCGATTAAGGACTACTTCTAACCTAATATTTTCTCTGAGAAATTGGTTTTGCTCCTTGATTGTTTTCACGAATACAGTCTTTGTGAGCTTGATATTTTCACTATATCGAGTTAAATATCTTAATAATGTTTATGATAAAATTATCGCTACTAAAATTATTTTAAGAAAAATAGATTAGAATTCATAAAGACTGATAGTCTTTGTTGACGATAAGACAGTTAAATAGGTACAAAATTAATTAATCAAGTGTTTGAGCAACTCTTCCACTTTAATATTTTTACTATAGATCATTGCGTTAAATGCATTAATGTAATTATTTTAATATCGCGCACATGTACATGCGGTGTTAGTTTATAGAAAAGTTGGCAATTCGTGCGAGACTCGTATCGCTATTGTCATTTCTCCGGCCTGCAAGTTTTCCACTACCACCCTATTCCACATTGTACTCCTAGACTTTTTAATCTAGAGATGCCGAATAGAAAGAAAAGTATCTACATATTCTTCTTGGATATTTCACTTGCTGTTAAGACTTTGCTTTATTTTGTCCTATATTTTATCGGGAGTATAAATTCTTACAAGTCAATTTTTTCTTTCAAACCTAATACTACCTATTAGTAATTTAACGTTAGAAGAGAAGAAATAGTTGCATTTTCTTTCTTATAAATTAGATTTCGACCATTTACTATTTTTTTTAAATTAGTACAGATATTAAATAAAAAATTTATGGATGATTAAAGAAGCGAGATTTGTTGATATACATGAAACATTCTGGTTTTATTTTTATAATCTTGTATTTTAATAGTTCTTTATTATAGAAATTTCACAAAGACACTTAATTTTTACTAACTGTATAGATGGTTTATATATTGAAGCCACGTGATGGAATCTTGTCAAGTTTTGTGGAAAAATTAAATTCCAATAAAATAGCACGACAGGCAAAGTGGAAGCAGCCATGCGAATTTTCTCGTAGCTTCGACGCCTCTGTCGGAATCTGCATACCTATGTTCCAATATTTTATACGGATTATTTTATAAGAAAATGTCTATTATCTCTAGTTATAAAATTGTATAATAATATACAAATATGAGCAATAAAATCTTGAAATTAAAAAATATATTCTAGCAGCATTTATTTTCGTAAAGGTACATACATTTTTAATATAAACCATCTCGGGAAGGAGATTGTTTACATTCTCAGATATCAATTCCACGAACGCAATAAAGATATGTTTAAAAGGTACGAAGACAAATGAAGATGCGATCGAGATAAAATAACATAAAATGTTCTACTTTATTGCACTCGAGTCGTATAAAAATATTGACCTCGACACGGAATCGAGGTCACGACCCGTGAACTGTACTTAAGTACTATCATTAGAGCGAACTTCGTATTATTTTAATGAACTTTTCAATCGATTATCGACGATTTGATACCAATCCAGGTTATTTACCATTTCTTAAATTTTGTACCTATTTGATGATTTTTTATATATAACACCTCACATATCAACCATCTATACTATTATAATAAAGCGTAAACACACACTTTTTTGTTGCCTAAGATGTCAGCAAATACAGCATATTTTTGAATAATTATTCTTTTAATAAAAAGCCGTATACTTACGTCACGCTTTAGGCTATATATTTTCATGCCATTAAACTTAGGGGATAAATATTTTGGATAAAAACCTTAATGTGGGAAAGAGACTATGAGATATATGAGATTCATAATTTCTTGCGGATGAAGCCGCACGGGAACAGCTAGTTTATTTATAAAAATGAAACTAGAGATGTAAATGGTTTTATCTGCAATTCGTTGTAAATTTTCTAATGTAACAATTTTTGCAGTTTTGATTTACTTAAGTTGTTAAACTAGCAAGCTTGTTTCTTTACAAAGGTGACTGAAGCCAATTACAAAGTGCTTTTGACGGTTGCCTTCAGTTTCCGGTCAGGTCATTTAGTTCACCTAAAGACGGCTGCTTGAAACTTTTCATGTTTTCTTAACCTACTGTACAAATTGGATAATACTATAAAGTAAATACTTAGTTTAAAAAGTATATAAAAAAACTTAAAGCTTACCTAAAACTCAAGGTTTAGATTTCGATTCCTTTTAGATTTCGATCAACTAAATATTTGAACAAATGCCTTTTTTGCATTGTACAGGATTTTACTTTCTTAATATATAAGAGAATCAAATATATTGATTTAATTCTAATCGAAGAGATGGTAGAATACTAAATCAGAATAAGAACAGAGAATAGGGGTTTTCCCCTTTATTATTTAAGGTAATAATTGAATTTTGTTGGATGTTAAACAAGGTAACAAATTCTATAAAGTATTAGTATTGGTCGAACTACTTCTATTAAATAGTTTTTCTGCTTGTTCTTGTTAATATTTCCAATATTTCAAACTAAATTTATTCCAGTACTTTTTTTCTGAAGGTGTATTGTTCAATTTAGTTATAATTCAGAGGGCTCTTGCGTCATAGAACAGCATTTTTAGAATTTCCGCAGCCGTACAGAAACGTCAATTAATTAAAAGAGAAGTTTATTTATTAAATCGACATAAATCCCAAAGAACAAGAATAAAATACAAAAAATAACTAAATAATTTAAACAGAAAAAGTTGTACATTGTTATAACAACATAGTCATACTGCATTTATCGTCTTGAAGCATGATAAATAATTTTTTGTCTATCATATACATTATATAAAATTTAATTTTCTAAGTGAAACATATTATACAAACATAAAAAATATCCTTGCGTTATTTTAATAAGGCAAATGTCACTTAGGTATGGTGAAATGTTTGTCTTTCGTCCAAGTATTAACGTATTCGTAAGTAACGTGCTCCTACGTCACATATCTGCGGCTAATGAGTCCGGAAGCTACGTGCCGCACGGATATTATACGCCTCGCGGGAGATATGACGAAATTCAAGATATGTATCACCCAACCGCATGGAATGTAGATATAGGTGAAGGGATGAATTTCACACTATGGCCTATTTGGATCTTCTTATCTATGTTAATTAATATCACTTCAATGTCTCTATTTTTACCCACAATTTAAAGACAATGAAACGCATTTCTTACTAATAAAATACAAGACGTTTAACAAAACAACTACTTGATTTAAATATATTATGATTTATTATCATTTGTTTAGTTATTTAGAAGCAAAGGCTTACGCTTTTTTCCCGTAGCGCTAGGGTTTTTAAGTAAGTTGTCATTTTTTTTGTGAAACATAAGTCCTTCCGCGTAAAAGAACATTCAAACGAAGTTACTTTGTTTCCAACGATTATAAATACTCTACGACTGTTTAATATTAAATTATGTTTTTGTTATGAGTAATATATTAAAAGTAGTCATTGGCTTATTTATATTTTGTTACAATTAACTTTTGAAATACATTTGATTTTGCGCTTAAACGAAAATTGTGTTTTAATCAAAGCAGCAGCAGAATTTTCGCGTAGCAAAAGCTGTTCGAAATAATGGTTGGAAATTTCCAATAATCTCTTAATGCCCGTATATGATGGTAGCAGTGATTGCCTCAATTTGCTATAGTCACTGTTTGAGTGTAGATCTTTTAAGTCATTGGGAATATAATTTCTGATTTCACAAAATATAGAAACAAATTAATTATTCAATACAATAAATAACAATTTTATTGTGTACAAATGTAATAAAAAATGTACTCGCAGAACATCTGTGTTGAAGTGATTTTTTGTGAAGTTTAGTCACCGTACATAACCATCGCGTTTTAACTTACCGATAAAAACATTTTTGAACATTACAGAACACTTATAGAACAGCGCCTCTCTATACTAATATTGTAAAGAGGAAAGATTTGTATTTTTGTGTCTATTGAATAACTCAAAAACTACTAGGCCGATTTCAAAAATTCTTTCTCCATTATAAAACTATGTTATCAGTGAGTAACATAGGTTATTTTTTAATTACACGCAAGTGAAGTCGCGAGCAACAGTTAGTTAAATAAAATGGTACTGTATTATTCCATGTCTATAAAGTAAAACCAGTATATGTAAGTTAAGCAAATAAATGAATGAAAACATTTTATTTAAGCAATTTAACGTTACCTGAGTCATTCCGAGGCTGGATGTAGCCAATTACAAAGTGCTTTTCGTGACCACTGCTTATTTCCGGTGGGTCATTTCGCTGTTCCGGACCTACACTACAGGTTAAATATTTCCTTTACCTGAATTTTATTCAACTAAACTTGTTTTGGTAATGATTATACATTTAAAATTAAATAAATAGTTAAGGTACAGTTTACATTTACATTTTGTAATGGCGAATACTTAACTAGTCCAAGTAAACCCTTGTATGTTTTCATAAAACAAATACATTTTATAGATTAAATTAGCTAGTCTAAAAAGTCTACGACTAAACTGGTCGGTGCCGTTACCGGAAAAAATAGACGTGAGCTGTAGCCGTAAAATAATTAGTTAGTCCCTACGACGATTTAAATGACTATCTAAAATCACTTAGTGAAGAAAGAGTATGCTTAAGCTATCTACATGGTTCGAGTTTAATCTTCCATTTCAGTATGTAAATCTAGATCCCAGAGTGGATCTTCAAGTTTGTCTATGAAACTTTCGACCATGAAGACAATCTGACGTTCGGAAACATGTGTTCTTTTCTTCTAGGGTTATTAATATTTCCAGGTTCTTACAAACATGATAATCTTAAGGACTTTTTTGAAATAATATACAACTGTATTGCTTTAAACAAAAAAAATTAAGATCATGCTTTTGTATTGTATTGTAAAATATTGGAGTATCTAATAGTGTATTTCGTAAGAAGATATTAAATTAAAGAATCCTTGTAGCAGAATAAATTCAATATTGCTTAATTACAAATAGTTTCTAACACATCATTTCTCATTACAACCCTATTTTAACTGTTATTCTGTGTTTAGTATATGTAACGAGAGAAGCCGTAAGAAAATAACACAGACATTACGTATGGATGCAAAGGTATGTTGAACTGTGGTAAAAAACAAGCACGCTCTCAGTGGATTTAAAATATTCACTAGTACTTTGTTCTGTCTGCCGTGCTTGAAACGGGTCGCGCACGTCTCGTCGACATAATTTACGGTTACCTAATTTGCCAAGGACTGAAGTCGTAAAGTTTTACTAAGCTCAGCGTGGGTAGCAAATGTCGCGCTATTTTATTGAGACTGGATGAAACCGGCATCCGTAGCAATGCAACGTGCAGAGAGAAATTTAAATAAAAAAAATACAAATTACACATTGAAATTTTTTATAAAAACAAAATCTATGTGCATTTTTGTAGAAATGGATTTTTGGACCGGAATACCTTCTCTGGACTTCAATATGTCCGAGCAAAATTTCAGCGCAACCTGTTTGTTCTTAATTGGATTAAAAATGTTAGGACAAACAATGTTTTTTTTTCTAATTACACAGATATTTTGCTCAGTGTATATTCCTATGTGCTTCTATGGAGGTGTGTACACTACTCGAATTTTAGTTCTGCAACTAAACAGTTTTGATTTGACTGCGAAACAATCGATAAACGCACAAATATTGTGAAATAGTATACTCGTAATCAAAGGTGTGCGCCCGTTCTTAATATACCCATGTATGAAAATAAAACCTTAAAATTATAAAAATATGAACGTAACGTCAAATTCATTGATACTCGTTCGATTAAAAGTGTAAAGTGGATTAAGTGCTGTAAAGTGGAGCATGTTCGTTGAAGGTATGAAGACATCAACAGTAGGAAATAGTAACAAACTTATGTTTCCTAAAATGAACTTAAAACAATTAAGTGATTGGCTTAAGAGAAGATTAAAACAATGAGAAGTATATTTTAAAGGTACTACATATAACATAAATTATAACACGACTATACTCACGTGATAACATTCGGTGTAGGCACCATGGCATTTTGGCATGGCATGGCATTTATAGGCATTTATGTAGTATAATGTCTCACGAAAGTTTTAATAAGTTAAGTACTACATATCTTCGTTTTAACGAGAAAACACTAAAATTTTCTAAGTGTTTCCTTAAATATATGTATATTTACGTATTTATTATGTAGTTTCTTTAGATGCGCAAATTGTGAGCTTATATTTGCAGCCAGCGTACAAGGCCCTTTGTGGGTAACGCGACAATGCATTCAGGTCAACGTTGACTCTACAAAGATTTTGTCGTATTACTACATATATTCATATATAGTAAAAGAACAAAGTTTGAGAAGTCATTGAAACCGGGGCTAATGCTTGTGGCTCCTTACCACATTAACCTCGGCGAAAACTTGTTTAAGCTAAACTTTTTTAATTATTTTTTTAATGTAATATGAACTTTTGATAAGTGACTATCCGTTTATTGGCTGACTGACAAATTATTTATCATAAACAAACGCTTTAGGCGTAGACTCGTAATTGGCATGGATCATATTTCAGTTTAGCTTTAGAGGTTTTTATTGAGTTGCCATATATCGATTTCTAGTTTATCTTCCAAAAGAATAAAATTCCCAATAAGATTTTTCACTAACAAAATTTTAAGTTCAAAATTTAACATAACTTTGTAAACTTATAAAGTAGTGGAAAAACAAATTCATGAATAATTTATTGGAAGAACGCTCCAGAGATACGTTTGCTGATTGTAAACACGATTCACAGGCTCGTTCACACTTGACATGATTCTAGTTTAGATATGTGTCCATTGAATGCTAACATGATAATGTTGAGGAGGCCATGCGAACCGGTCTACACTGCCGTGAATAGAACCTGCTTAGACGGCCAGAGGGGCAATTGTGCAGTTGCTCATATGGAGACAAGACTTTAAAGGAAAACATACATATTTGAAATGCTTATTTAATTAAAAAAAAGTCACATAACTGCATAGCTGCTGAAACATTCAAGTTCATTATTTAATTTCATTTTCAGTGTTATTTTTCTCTATTTGATACTAAAGTTAACAAGAGTATAACGCTTTTCCTTGTTATTTTATGTGGTAGCATCAGGATGTAGTACGTAATGTACACCTACAAATGCAAAGAGAATACATTAGTAACGGGATAAGGTAAATTTTGCGTGTAAATTCAACCCGTCATTTACAGATGCAATTGAAGCTTTCGACTTGTTCTTGACACCTTTATGCTTCGTTAGCTATCGCAATGCAGCATATGATATAAATATTGAAATTGTTATGTTTTAGTTTACAATGACAATAACTACAGATTATCTTAAGAGTGTATTATTATTGAACAAATAGATAACATTTTTAGAGATTTAGGTTAATATTTAATTATGATCTGATGGAATTAATTTCATTAGGCAGAATTTTTGCTTCTTTGTTTTTAAAGCGTAAACAAAAGCATGCATCTCTTTGGGTCTTTCTTTCGGCCCGGTAAAGGTAAATGGTCCCTTTCAATTGCTTTCCATTGTTTGCTTTGTTGATTCTTTTCCCAACTAAAGATACCCAATTCGTTGACCTCGTTTTCACTACTTATGTCCCTTACCCTTATTGTTGAAATCAAACGTGTATAAACAGTTTATTTTTAAGTATAATTTGAATAAGTAAAGTTCAAATGATTTCTCGTTTTTGTACGAAACAAAGGGACTAAATGTTCCAAAAGATTTAGGTGATATCTATGTTGTTAAATTTTGATTTAGCAAATCGAAGCGTTTAAGTAAATAGCAGCACCAGATCTTATTTGTCAAAGTGTAGTAATGGATTACATGTAAAAGCCAATTGCGATATCGATGTTCCCGACACCCGCTGAGCGGCGACGGCAGCCGCGACGGTAGCAAGATGCTGCCGGCCGATAGGGATGGCTTTAAAGTGCACCAAAATGTCACTTAAATTCAACTTCGTAGGATACAAAATGTTCAGGTTTCTTTATTTTTAGTTTATCAAAAGTGTTATATTTTTATCTGAATGCAGTACAAAAAATAATCAATTGATGACATGTTCTCAAGCGCTGTATTGATGTTAGTACGTTTGCAGTATTGACGGTTACAAGTGAATGTATCTGAACAGAAACGCAGTATTTTCGCGACTGTGTCGTAGGAGTGAGTAGTACTAAGTCAGACGGGAACTTGTAATTTGCGGTGTGTGTTCGCCGTAAGCATAGGTCGCTTTTGGTGCGGTATGCTTAATAAAGCGTTTAGTAGTTGTAACTTTACGCACACAGTCCTCCTTCATACAGTAATTAATATTTTACATTTCACTTGTTTCACAAAGATCTACACGGAGATGTACATTGAAGCATAATAAATAGATAAAATATCGAACAATTTGAAACTTTAATTATAAATAATATTTTAATTTTGTATGCATGGTTTTCAAAGTTTCGGAAAGTATTGTTAACTTGCTTCGTTTATGTCTCGGTGCAATGCTCAAGTTTTGCATAAGTTTGGACGACTCGCCCCGAGCGCCGCTGCGTTAATTTCACGGTATCTTTATTTAAAACAATAATTCACTGAAACTGAAACAAATAAAACGATGTCTTCTTCTAGACACTATTCTATATATATGCCAAATTTTAGCTAGAGCCTTTTAGTCATTCTGGTTCTATCTTATCCATTCTTCTGTCTAACCTTTCGCTTTTCTAAGACTTTGCTGAAGGCAAGATTTTAATAACTCTTTACATTAAAACGTGTTTCACAATATATTAAAGCAATTGGTACAACGGTTTTTAATCGGATTAAAAGCGATGTCGCGTATTGCGAAACAATCGATTACTATACAATAGAAGCCGATATAAAATACACTGTGTTGACACGTTTAAACAATATTTTTGTAAAAAATACAACGTTTCATTTAAATGTTATATTGTATTCAATGGACAAGAACATAGTTGTAATAAAGATAGGAAATTAACAAAGGGTACTATATGTATTGGGTATCTATTTCAATAGAGACTCTAATTTGCACCGTATGACATTATAATTGCAATATCCAAATAGTATCAATGTCAACTCTTACACAATTATATTAAACAAA
Organism: Papilio polytes; assembly: GCF_000836215.1. Classification (NCBI taxonomy): domain Eukaryota; kingdom Metazoa; phylum Arthropoda; class Insecta; order Lepidoptera; family Papilionidae; genus Papilio; species Papilio polytes. The sequence goes on from NW_013525102.1 coordinate 3,709,191, forward strand.
TAAATCTATTACATAGAATAAACATTTAGACATGAGTTTGTGAAGTAAATTGTATAGTTTACGTTTTGTTTAAGTAATTTGCTGATAATTATTCTAGAGGGGACTTTATTGTTGTTAAATCCTAACAAAAATGGCAAAGTGAAACGTTATTTAGTTCACTATATTTTTAAATCCGTTACGTTGGTTAACATTTTTTTAATAAATACACACAGATTATTAAGAAATGCCTGTAAATAAATAATTAAATATGCATTGAAAGCAATTTTCTGAAAACGCTTTATAACGCTGAATATTCCGCATTGTTCTTACTACAATACACGGGCATTCAGTCTGTTTCTAAAGATTCCGTCATGTACATTCATAGTGATGGAAGAACTATTTTAATCAAATGATAAGGACGACAAATAAATAATTACAAGTTTTTATTTAAAAAGGCATGAGGCATTTACTCGTTGAGTCATCGTTAGTAAATTAAGCTTTTAAAATTCCTTAGCTGTGTACCAGCTTAGCTCCGACTGGTGCTCTATTTTACTGTGTTTTGTTACAGACAAATAATTTGCTAATTAGAAAATTTTATATTTCGCAATGTATGTTATACCAATCAACTCTATTTGGATAAAAACTGTTAGACCCCTTTACAATTACCAACGTTAAATTATATTTTTAAAACTGTTCTTTCAGTTTTAACTTATAAAACACGACCGTTAAATCATAGTGCTTTATGAGGAAACGTTTTGAGTTTAATAAGTGGTAATATGTAAAAGTGTTGCGCTTGTAAATTACAGTGCTCCCGCCCCGGGCACAGCCATTGCTGCTCATCAGGCCGCCGCGACAGTTATGAATTTCTAGCTCCAACAGGGATGACAATGATTTATTAATTTCATCATACCAATGTCAGCCACTTTCATGTCTTTAAAATAATAGCAAAAACCAAACATTAACTTTTATGGCAGATTCAATTTTCATGCATTTATTAACCCTCGCTTTAACTTTATTTGCAAGACGTAATGAATAGATAGAAAATGTTGTACTATGAAAACAAATTCTGTAGTCACATAAGTCTGTAGTTTGCACATAAGTAGAAGTGTTATTGTGTGTACATTTTAAATTTTATAAAAAGATCATATCATGACGAAGTTCTTATATTAATGAATATGTAAACGTTACTAATATTATAAATGCGAAAGCTTAGATGGATAGATAGCTAGTTAGAGTTTGCCGCCAAAACGGTTGAACGGATTTCGATGAAATTTAGTAAGGATGTAGAGTATAGAAGAACGCAGATACTACTTACTTTTGTTTTTATTCAATTTCACTCAGACGGAGTCATGGGCGAAATGTAGTTATTTTAGTTAAGTAGTAAGATAATAATAAAGTTAGTTATTTTTATTAAGATTAGATTTGCGTTGTGAGTAGTGAAGTGAAGGTGGTATAGACCGAATGCAGTATAAAGCGTATGCAGCGGTGTTGAAATGAGGCTTTTAGTTTGTTCGTTCTCACAATTCAAATCAGGTTTGTAGGAAGTATGATAGCTACGTGCTCTCCGCAGGTAATGCATCGCTTTTGCTTTGTTACTAATGCAGTGCACTTTCCCTTCCGCGGTCTTACAAAAACTGAAAAGTAGAAAGATTTTCACTGTAGTTCTGAGTTAGTTTTACTGAATACTAATCTAGTAAAACTTAGTAATTAAAACAAAAACATACAAGAAGCCCGATGAACTATGTCTCTATTATACTTCGTATAAAAATGTGAACAACAAACTCATTCCTTAGAGCGCGCGCACACCTTTGACTAAACTAAACTAAACTCGACTAAACTAAAGTCGCGCTTTGATTTCTATTAGCTTATATGAACGTGCACATACCACTCGATTTTTAGGGTGAGTTGCACCATATCGCCGGTTACCGTTAAAGTTAAAATTATTTGTAACAGTAATATTTGGAATAACCTTAAAATTTACTAAGGATGAGTTACATTAACTAACTATAAACCTTAACCAGCACATTCCCGATGGTTACGTCTTCGGATGTTCATGATATTCGCTACACCAGTTTTGCGCTGGTCAAAATGACGTCATATTTGACACTAATCATAACCGCCCGATTTTGGGCGGTTATAGTTAGCGTTACGGTTAGTGTCAGTTCGGTAGTGTCAACTGTCACAAGCTCTTATCTTCAAAAGTACAAATAATGGAAAAAGTAATGGAAAAAGAAAATCTCTACTATTATCCTATACGTTATCCAGAAGAATAAAGTCTTACGTGCTCGGAAATAATGGATTTCCAAGATCCAACTCGAAATTTGGCCAAACATTCAGTTTGGACAAATTTCGAGTGTCTAAGGCCATAGCAACAGCGCTTGTCCCTTTTCTCTTATTTAAAAAAATGTCCTCTATAAAAGGTCAATTTATAATATGCATTGACAGGACAATTTATAATATGGAAAACAAATAAGATGCATTTATATTTGTATAATTTTATTGCTTCATTTTTGCTACATATTTGAGTAGTAAAGTAAATACAGTTTCAATAATGGCCCAAACTAGTTTATTTTCACAAGAGTTTGCCATTTTCTCCATCTTCGTGGGCAAAAAGTTTATTTCACTATAAAATACCATGCGTATGATACATAAATATAATCGGCGAAACATGAATTTTCAAACATTTTAATTTACGTAAATGTCATTCTTGACACCAACTTGACACTTTAGTGACATTCAGGTTTAAATGTTTCCATTGTAAAAACGAAAAATACATAAAACCTCTGTGAGAATATGTTTTTGCACTTGTAACCCTATTATAACTTTTACGATAACCGGCGATTTGATGCAACTCACCCTTAGTTGTGCAACTAAACAGTTGAATTGCCTGCGAAACAATGAACATTCGCACAACGCTTGTGCGATAGTTTATTCAAAGGTCTGCGCCTGTTGTGTTGCTGGAATTTTTTTATAATTTTTTGGCTCTGAAAAAACGATAATTGACACATAAATATCATCATCATCATCATCATCATCATCCTTATCCTACTCCCGTAGGGTCGGCGCAACAGGTTTTTGTCCTCCAAATAACTCTATCATACGTCATCTCAGTCATCACTCATATCTGAAATTTAAAAAAAAATGGTAAATGAGTAATTTTTTTGTCGATAAGAAGTAACACACATTTTGCTTCGATTGAATTGGTGATGGCGTTAATGTAAAGAGGCGAATGATTTTGACCTCTTTGGTTAGCGGCCGCAGAGTTTTGCAGATCTTGAATACGTGATGGCTACGTTTCCTTGGCTCGGTGCCTAACTATAATATTATGTGTGTTGAGGAATAATCTTTTATTCACGTTCATGTGAACCGGATAAAAATTATGAGATAAAATACATTATTCATGTAAAATATGAGTATTTCAATGGAAGATTTGTGCGGCTTTTGTAAAAAAGTCTTATTTTACATCGACGTTTGCTTCATAAACGAAAAAAATAGATGAAACGTGTCTGTGAATGGAACAATACGGTTGTAAGAATTTAATGAGTTTACTGTTTTAAAATTAGTTCGTATATTATCGTAACTTAGTCTTCTACAAATTTGTTTGTAACCCGAAGTGCTGATGCAAACTTGTAGGCGACGAGTATGTAATCCGATTCAACAGGAAGCAGTTTGTGGTGACACAGATTTGTGCGCCGCGGGCTATGTCCAGCAATATCGAGTGACGTCATGCGCCCACTCAAATTTATAGGATTATCGGGCATCAATGAATGCTTCATTTCAATTGAATTTTCTCACTCTAAATAAATAAAATGTAATGCTAGTAATATTTTTTAAGAAATTAAAATATAAAATATTTATCCTTTATTCCTATATTGTGATGTGCAAGCAAAGGAGAGAAATTATAACCTTATCTCTATTTACACCAACAATCAAGCGAATGACAGACCATTTCTCTAATTAAACTAACTTTCAACTTGATCAGAGCAAGTAGTTGAGAACCTCCTAACTAACCGCAGGTCACAGCAACTTGATTGAACTTGCCAACATAATGCATCAACGTAGTAATTAATGTTTCAATGTGCTTCACGGTTATGTTCATTTAATTATAGACATAGATAGTATGTATGTATATTACAAGGTAACAAGAGATCCGTAATTATCATACTATTTACTTCATACTAATGTTATAAATGCGAAAGTTTAGATGGATAGATGGATGATTATCAGAGTAATGGAAAGTATCTACGCATTGTCGACGTTCAGAATGTCTACTTCTAAGAGCGCAACATTCCTTTGACTGAACTATCGCACAACTATTTAGTCGCGCTTTGATTCCTATTTGCTCATATAAAGGTGCGCACATTCGATTTTTAGTTCTGCAACTAAACAGTGGAATTGGCTGCGGAACAATCAACAATCGCACACAGTTGTGCAGTAGCTTAGCCAAAGGAGCGCGCCCACTCTTAATAACACTTATTTCTATACATGGATAGGCTGTAAGAAGTGGTAATTTATGCCATTTTGATTATCACCATTTGATGCTGATGGTAAGGTTGGGTAGCTATGGTGAGGATTCGAACTAATAATAGAGATAGAATTAATCGTCAGTCACATGAAAAGTCACGTTTATGTCGGAACGAAGAAAAAGCTCTCATTTACAAACCATAACCTAACCATCTGTAGAGATCAGTGGTGTATTTAGACGAAGGTAACTTCACGATAATTAAAAATTCTTTGAATATTACGTATGGCACTACAGGATTTTCTCTACATTCCTTATCATTGAATACAAATCAAAGTTTTAGAACATCCTATTTTCGTATTGGGCATATTAAAAAATCCTTTTAAGAACTAACGCTTTGTACAACATATTTGTTTTATCCGATGTAATACATGATATGCTGGATCATAACTCGAATAAAAAACACAAGCTTATAACTATATGAGCTTAAAATAAAACCTTTTTTGTTTTCGCGTAGCTGCACTGCACTGTTCATGGCGAGCTCATTTACATTAAGCAGAGTACTTACTAGACATTGTTTCGCTATTGTCATTTTACCTTTTCAACACTGTCTTCTCCACACGGGCTGTTGTTGTTATTGTACGGTACAACTGGAGCATGGCACGTGCTTCTCTCGATAAATCTCTTTTGCATTTTAAGCAATATTTCTTTAGAAACAAATGCAAAATTGGTGGCTTAATAACGACCCAATTTTATTTTTCTTCACCGCCGGAATTATCTTCCTGATAGTCGGGCACCTTGTTTTTATCAACTAAAATTTTCTGTAACTCCTATAAACATTGATATTAAAAGAATTACAATTACAAATATCAAAAGGGACTAAATTAATAGGACATGTTGACACTAACGACCGCGTAACTTTACACGAAATGGATTTTAAATTTTTGATATGAGAAATTTTGCTGACACCAATATTACAATTTCACTTCCGCTTCCCCGCACGACAGCCGCGCTATTTTAAACCGCATATATTATTTTACAATCACCTGAAAGCCTTATATAATAATAACATGCACGATTGGTCTTTTATCGTTTCTTTTACAGTGTAAGTTTTCATATGTTGTTCACAAATAGACCTAAATATTGTAGCAGTATAGAATTTCCAACAGTTTAAAAATAAAGTGGGTTAACAGAAATTATACGTTTTCTGCAATATATTAAAAGGATGCCTTATTGAAATCACAATTAAATTCTCGATATATTTTACTAGTGGATAAAACTTCTCACTAATAAGGTTTTTACAAACAGGGTTCTGTATAACATGATAAACTAAAAAGAATTTGCATTACAAGTGGAGCTAGATGAAAAATTAAGCTGCAGGCAAGCTTTACGTTCAAAGCTGATTCTCCAGCTTAAGTAAACGATCATTTTTTTAAATAATTTAAGCGGCGGAAACTGGGGTTTAAAACACCGCGTGCAACGTCTAAAGTTAATTATAATTTAAGCGCTGATGTACTACACTCCCGACTGCGGAGGAAACATGACCTTAATCTACTTTATTTTTAAAATCCATTCATAGAGAGGAATTATGAAAATAATAAGTTAAACTTTTCCTGAAAGAGAAAAGAGCAAAAGGAATTATAAAATTAGTAATAGAGATGTTCCAACGATGCTTGCAAAATCAAGATAAACATGGTTTGTGGAAAACAAATTGATATGAGAAAACCTCCACTTTGCCGTTAGTATATTTACTAAAGTAAAGATGATATATTCGTATGTAGAGTAGCGACCGCCGTCTAACCTCAAAGCGCATCTGCTGAAATCATAAGGTCGATATAGAAACCTACATCGATACGAATATAACGTTCGAAAAATACTTCTCCTTTGATGGTTACTTTATTTTTAGAAATTAAAAATTCATCTTTACGACTTCTATTCAGCCGGTGGTAAACGTGGGGTAGGAAATATTGTAATATAGGTATCTTGTCTATTTCATCCTTTTGTATTGGTGTAATCGAATCGAAATAGAATTCGTACATTAAAATGTGAATGAATTAAAATCAGTTTCCTCTTGTTTTATAATAAACTGAAGAAAACGAAATATTAAGAGCATAATCAAGTAGATTTGCATTTTGTTTAGCCCCACCTGGCGCCAGCGGCGTGCCCCAAAACGATAAACATAAACGTTATGTTTTATGCAAACACTTATTTGATTAAAATCCGAAGCCTCATTTACATTTAATAAGAAAAATACATAAATGACCGAAAACACTTTATTTTACTATACTATTATAGACAACAATTTAGACGATCCTTTATTAAAAAAGGGTAAATGGCATTGTAACGGTTATTGGATAATATTCGGATATTATTTTTATGAGTACAGGGCAAACGAGCAACCCCGTGAGAACACTAAGTTGCTGGATGACGCCCATTGACAAAGGCAATTCTAGACGATCTGCAGATGCGTTGCTGGTCTTTGGAGACAAATATTTTCTGTTTATTGACCCATATAGACAAACGTGAAATGATAAAAACGATTTTAAAAAATTTAATTCTTTATGAACGACATGATGGTCCAATAAATTCTAATTTATAAATTGAAGTTAAATTTTTAATGAATACATAATTTTACGCTCCAGAAATTATTATTAAGTGTTTTCATTGAAGTGATAATTCATACTCGTAATAGGCGTAATTTTAATAAAACGAGGCCAGCGTGTTTTGTACCAATATATTCAGATTCACGGCTTTAAATATCATTTATTTACATCTTTTAAATAAAAACAAAAAATGTGTATACCCCTATAATCAGGGCTACAGAATGTAACGAATGTCTAATGTTCAAGCTCGACTTTTTAGCTTTCAAAAGGCAAGCAAATGTCTTTTTCAAAGACCACGAAACGTCACGGCAACGCTTCTGCAGTTCCTCTGTTGTTCCAGATGTCTAAAGGCGTTGGTGAACTTATAACACGAATTTCTACTATCGCTAAATCTTTTTTTTTAGTTATATGAATTAATATCGCAGTGCAATTAAGGTTATTTCCATTATCGTTAGTCTTTAAATTCAATGTTAAAGTGTCAAGGTGTGAAAAGACGTTATTAAAGATTTCAATGCTTTCACTGCACTCGGCTCCTGAATAGGGAATCCACTTCAGGCTCACATCCGTATGTATCGGAATTTGCTGTTCACGTGCATTTTATTACGTAGCTTTGAAAGAAATTGTTCCATTCAATTGGAATACTGGAAATATACAAATTTTAATGTCTGCTCCGACACTTGTCAGTTCTCGTTTGTTCCATTTTAAAAACAGTTAAAATACAACTGGCGCGGACATATCGCTTTGTAACTATTTTTAGATATTCATGAATTGAAATCTGGTTTTATTCAATGCGATTTTATGTTAAAATAAATGAAATTTGTTGTTAAGATTTTCAGAAAACTTCTTCGCCTGCATCAAGAAAGTGCAACACGAGTCTACTAGTAGATATCAGCAAATAAATCAGATGGTACACATCCGAGTTGTGCCCGCAGTCGAGATTCTCTGTAAGATATTGTACATATTGGGCTTATAGCCAGGGACAATATGGTATCGTAAAAGCAACCAAATACGTAAATTTATAAATTCACTTAAATAAAACTGTCGCGTAGGAAAAAACCATTACATTTGCAATAACGTTTCTATAAAGTAGCTAAGTTAAGAATACATGAGTTATAAGAGGATTTTGAAAGAAGATTTTTATACTATTTAGAAATATTTGCGGGCAAATGAGATCTCAAGATAAAAGAAGTAGAATTGCATAATAGGAATTTATAATCAATGGCAGTTTAATTAATTTGCATTCATTCGGCCTCATTCTTTCTTAATAAATTCTTTGCTGCTTAAGAATTTTAATTTACTTTTAATCAATTCTGTTCTACTGGATGATTACGAGCCGGGAGGCGTTAATTATTCTGTTTCAGACCGCCGAGTACATTTTAATTTCATTATTGCGATTCTAATCATTTCTTATGTCATACTCTTTAAAGTTCCATTTTATAATTTTAGACAGCATTTCTCTTTTCATACGGAAATTTTCATGTTATAAGATGAAAATTAATATTTGATTAGAAAAATTAGCTTTGCATGTCAGTTAAATATTATCATTTTAGTCTATAAAGTAACAAAACTAAAAATACAAAGAAAAACATTATTCAGTTTTCTATAGTCATGTTAATTTAAAGAATTGTATTGTGACAATTAGTGTTGTAATTGAAACTTATGTTAAAATGTTTTAAAACCATATTTGGTTTATTTAATTTTAGTTAATACAATTTCTGCAGTTAACGACTTTTAAATGAAAATTTATTTAACCCTGCGAAAATTATACCCATTTAAATCACATTTTAGGCGAAATGAAAATGAAACGAGTGTTGATTTCAATCTACTTTAACGGGCCTGAGATTATACTTTTACATATAAATGGATCGTTTCGTTTTGGTATGCTTAGAATAAATACTTCTTGGAGTATTTAATTTCATAAAATCTATTGATAAATAAATACGTAATATAAACAACTCCATCTTGAATAAAAAGAATCTTTGAAAATTATAAAAAACGAAATGCAAAGGCTAATTTAATTATAACAATTTAAAGATATTTGTTATTGTTGGTAAAATATGCTTTTCAAATATTGTGATGAAATTATAACAGAAAACTAAATTTAAATATATTGTAGAATATTTTAAATGAAAAGGAGAAATAAATTTTAAACAAAAATACCGTGAAAATCCACGTCCGATTCACAGAAGTTTAATCGCATTAAGCAATGTGCTGAACGTAAATGCATGTTTTTCACTTATTTACATAAACCCTATTAACATTTTATGTTGTAGTGGAAGCCGACTTCGGCTGTATTATTTACACGTGGATATCTCCAAATATATTTACTGCTATAAATTATTTGTGTGTACCGTGATCAATATTATTTAGCAATATGTGTAAAACTGTGAATTGAAATGTGGTTATAATATATTTTACGTGCTTACGTTTTCTGTACTAAAGTTTTTAGAGTTTAAAAAAAAGACATTAGTTTCGTGTATCACTCGTCGTAGGAATAACTAGTTAATGCTTTTGTTGATACTGATATCACCAGCCCACTGTAAGTCCCCACTGAAGAGCTCGAAACCTACCCTAAGTTAGCGTGACTAGGCCATAGTCGACCACCCTGGCCCACTGCGGGTTGGTTGACTTCACACACATCTTTGAATTTCTTCGCAGATGTATGCAGGTTTCATCACGTTGTTACCGTAAGAAACTTGGGTATATTATGTACTTATGAAATTCGAAAACCGAAAATCACTTTGATACATGGCGGGGTTTGAACCCGGGACATGTAGATTACATATCAAGTGCTCAAACCCTTGAGCCGCCGACGCTCTCGATACTGATATAATACTTTTATTCTGGGCTACATTGATCGGAGAGTAATATTTTGCTGTGTGTGCATATGCATGTTATAGCAAACACGAGAGATTACATTACATGTTATGTAATGTTTATTATATTTATGTATTGGTAATCTTTCAATATACATTGAGACTGCAATAAATCCTATTCAAGAATGTAATTCTTGGATTTTTCGTGGAAGATATTATAAAAGTACGGCTATTACTAAGAATTCGGTATTCTAAAACCCTTCTACCTTTCTAAATAAATGTTTACAAAAAGTTAGTCGCCCATGTAAAATTTACTAATATGTCTTAAAATAAAATTTATTCCTACTACATTTTTTACTAAAATGTAAAGAACTTTTTACAATACGCGTTAAGTTTTTTTTAAATTAAACATTTTGAATATTCCGCTAGTTTCATCATCACCATCAACCTGCCTTTGATCCTACGGTGTGCACTGCTCTTCCCTAATTCGCGAGTATCATTGCTAAATAAACAGAACAAGATTGTACCTGTTTGTTTTGAATTTTGCATTACTTATAAGTAGTCTGGACAAAATACTGAAATAAAATTCATCAGCATGCATAAAGGTCCTTCCAGCATGCCAGTTTTTATATCCGTAAATTTACGATGGGTCAGAGCAACAACGGTCTGCAACGGTTGCGTGACTTTAGTGAAATACATTTTTTATGTGGGGCCAGCTTTTATGCCGGGGATTTATAGTGCCCATATGTTGCGAAATTCAAGTATTATAACTGTGAAAAGGCTACATTCAAAAGACTGAAATTTCAAGAAGTTAACATCATGTGACATAGAAGGAGAAACATAATTGATATTCAGAAGAACATGATTTTTCTGGCAATTAATTTAATAGAATACTTCCTTAATACCGTATCTGATTAAAATTAATTAAAGATACGCTTTGACCAAAGCTACAAGTTATCTTCGCCAGACATTGTTACTGTAGTTTTAGTTTCAAGAAAGCTACACAACGCTATCGTGTGACTAAAGAGACAGGCGTATCGTATTATTAGGTGCAGACGCTACACTAAAATGATAGCTTAAAGGTTATAGAAATCCAAAGTGAATAAACATGAATTATAGTTAGATTTCTTGTTAGGCTTCTAAAATCTGTTTTAATAATTTACGTCTATTAATTAGGAATTATTTCGAGGAATATGTAATAAATGAAATCTGTCAAAATGTCAATCATCATATCGTTATAATTACGACATTACTGTTTTTTCCTTTTATGATTAAAACAACATTAACTATTAAGATTCATAAAACCGTGACAAGTATCAACTTATTATTACTAGTATAACTAGTATAACTTAGTAGAACTAACAGACAGTAATTCAAACACGTTTGCCAAACAGCGCAACAATAACAACGAATGTCCATCATGTGTCGTAGATTATGCTGAGAGTAAAGCACTTGAAAATATGATGGATGTTTCGAACGACTTCTGTCCTACTTAAACAGCATTCATGTGTTTAAATTTATTGAACTAAAAGGCTTTAAAACAAGTTACCTCGGCAGCTATTATGAAAACAATTATTGTTACTATAGCCTTACATTGACTTCAGTGTAGCCGCGAGAAATATTTAATACCTGATGGATCACTAACATGTACTTCATGTACTTCATGTACTCTCTTATTCATTTCGCTATTACTTCTTCTATAAAATGCTTAGTCAAGTATTATTTATTCATACTTTCGAAATTAATAAATCCCTATCTCAATCATGTTCCTATTAAACAATTAACCATAAAGGTGAAATGTAAAAGAAAATCGTATAACCCACCGGAGGTTAGATAATCTTCCTGAGCGGCTATTGTGTAATTTCATGAGGCTCGTATGAATGAGGGGAGTTATTAAATCGAGTGGAGCGTGTAACAAGTAATGCGGGCAGTTGATTGTATCGGTTATTGCGGATACTTTGATGGCATCCCCGATCCCCGCCTACCGGTGTTGTCGGGCCGGGGTCAATGGTTTGGCAAACTTAATGACCTGCTATAAGTATTACATATTGAACAATAATTTCTTAACTTTACAGGGTGCTAAAATATTTTAAAATCATACACTGAGACAGTCCGTTAGTGTAAATTTAATGTAAATTCCATACGAAATGCCGCTTTTTAAGTGCTTATATGGTTACTAACATAATTTGGGTTTAGTATGATATTCCTATATAAGGGGATGCTAAAGTAACTACAAAACTATAGAGGCCTATTCTTGGTACAACTTCAAGTGAAAGATATAAATTTTTGCTTAATTTATTACTATTATTCTAAATCTAAACATTTTTCTCTAAATATATGAAAGGAAATAGAATATTTCTTGAGTTAGTACACATTTGATATGTAGAATATTTATTACGTTATATAAAAATAAAATTACCGATTTCGTTCCCCTGAGTTAACGGCAGTAGGTTTTTGCAGATCGTGAATACGCGATGGTCACGTATTATCTTTGGCACGGTGCCTAAGTATTATATTATGTGTTGAAAACCTAACTCACATCCGTGTGTATGCTAAAATTGTTTTAAATTAGGTACATGGCAAAACATAATACGTAAAATGTTATGCTTCATAAATCATTCACGTTCAAACACTTAAATATGTAAGCTAAGTAAACACTTTTAACTTAAACATTAATGAATAAGAGTATTCTGACATATTTGTTTTTTCATCAGTTAGGCAGGACCATTACTATTCAAATTTCTCTTAGAAATCCTTGAAAACCTTTAGCAATAGTTGAAAAACCTTTTCAAATTAGATGACAAGTGTTTTCAATCCATCGAACAAAGAGTATATTTATTTTCAAATCATTGCGACGCTGATAAATTGATTCAGAAACAGAATTTCTCCCCTTCCTCAAAGTCAAATTTGAATATCGCATCGACAGCGGACTACGGGAAAATCTATCCAACTTTTATAATATTCTTTAGTTACAAAAAGGATTAAAACGTTTATTGGTAAATTACTTAACAATAATATTTTATGTTTCATTATTATACGAAAACAAAATTAATTAGAAAACTTTAAGTTCATGCAAATTTAAACTTTATCTTTTTTAGCATAGTATTGTAAATTAAACTTAATTTTGAATCTGTCAGATGTCTTGTAATAAGACAGGTGAAAATAGTACTTGAAACTATATACTAAGAAATATACAAATACGAAATCACAAAGGTTTTTCAAAGTCTCAATGACATTCTTTGTACAATCTCTCGACACTACGAAATATCCTCAAGATCAAGTGGGGTTTTTCGATATTTTACAGTAGTACAATAAGCATAGTGTTAGTTATGTTTAGCGTTCATTTGAGGAGCTTTACTTTCCTATTGAAATGTCTCCGACACAATACCTACTAAATGCAGGCTGCACAACTGCACCGCCTGTGCTGGCCCCCATTCTAGCTTTCGTACTTTATCTGGAGCATGACACATATTCTTCTCAATCACTTCTTTTGATACTCGCTTCTTATGTTTTCATGAATTTTTGAATTCTTGAACCAAAAGAAATCACCATAACTATGCCTTATTTGCAAAAAATCATTTGAACATAAAAAATGTAAATTCATAAATAACTTCTTTCGCAAGACTATCTTTTCCACATCTTGAATGAAAAAGAATTTCAATAACCTCCAGAATTCTGCTGGTTATGTTTTACGGTTAAATCTAAAACCGAAAATCTGTTAAACGTAGCATATTCCTGAACTTCAATTATCGTTTTTCAAATAGATTCGTCTCTATCATAGAATCAATTGTTTTTTTTTACATAAAATGTGTAACGTGAGATACGTTGAAATAAAATTTGTTTTCAGTGGGCACAGAATAGAGGCCACTTACAAGTCTACGAGCGAACTTCATCAGGTGTGTTGCATTCTCTGCACGTACTGTTTTGATTGGGCGAAATATTTTAAATTTTATCTCTGATTTTATGTTGCCTTAAATAAAATCGTAGAATTAAATCAGGCTTAATTTAATCATAGCATAATTAATACAATATGTTTCAAAATATTTAATTAATTTAACTAGGGCAAAACGTAGAAAAACTATATGGTGCGATAAATTAATGATACAAGTGGATGACTTTATTTATGACTTCAGTCCTAGATAAAGTCATCTTTAATTCTCTTTTAGAATTCTAATCTAATATATCTAATCTTCTAGATTGTAGATATATTACATTATTTAAACAATGTATATTATAAGAAAAGAAAACATACAAAATTACATCCATAGTTCGTGTCATTGCATACAAGTCGCCCACCTTGCTGTATGGTCGTACATATCTTAGCAGCGTCTCTTAGCGACACTCCACACGGCTACGTGACCGCGCAGACAACTGCGGTAATCCCATTCTCTTTGATATCATATACGTATGAAGAAACGACGTCACTTGCTTTATTTACTCTGTTTGATTATTTAAATTAACAAACATATTTACTATAAATATAATTCACAAATATATGGCTATCTGTTCAATATCATAAAGTTATCAATTATAAATCAATTTAAGAAGTTACTTCGACATAAAAAAGTTCTTTAATCGACGAATAATTTTCTTTATTTATTTTAATTTGTCTTAAGATAAAAAATTGTCTTCACTTATTCTTAAAATAGAAGAGTGAGTGTTAAGATCATGAACATCAATACATCCCACCACAATAATTGCACTCTCAAGTAATCAACAGGTTTCTGAACAATTTTACTTTATAGCGCTCCGTAGGCGTAAGTTTAAGTCAACGAACCATTTTGTAATACAGTCAACTTTATAAAACGTACTATAAATAAACTTATAAAGGCAGGAATATTTTTTCTCAAACATTTTCGTGTAGGCTTCACGTGGGCTGAAAACCCATTTGGTCGTATGAAAACAATCACTCAACATCAAGTTATTTATCCGTCATTGCCACGATAGGGCACGCGTTGTGTCTAAATTGCGGTATAGGCCAATTTCTCATAAAATTTTAGAGGTATTGCGGAACAGCATATATTCATAAATTTTAATATTAATCTTGCGAGCCACCAAAGCCGCTATCGTACTGGTTAATTGCTTTTATTTATAGCACAATTTCAATATTGCAAAATCTTCAAAGGTAAATAGGTAAAGTCAGATTTGACGTTATATAATCAGAAAAGTGGATTATGGAACTAGTGCTAATATTAAAAAAAACGAGTACAATTTCAGAAGTTTCCTATCTTGTTAAATTTTAGATGAAAATTTAGAAGAACCCAAATTTATGTTATAAAAGTTAAAATAGTTATGTTTATGTCATGTTCCGTCACAGTTTAAATAGTTTCAGTGCAAATAACGCAAAGTGTATAACATGATCTCACTGCTCTATACACAAACACTGCCCGTAAACGGAATCGTGTCAGCTGTAAATGTGGGCCACAAGTATGAAGCCGTTTATTTTTATTACATTTGAAGATTCCGTTTGCTTTAGTAGCAATCATAAAATTGCTATTATTTGACGTTAATAGCCTCCAAGTATCTAGAAAAATGAACTTAAACTTGTTCGTTTTAGCTGCAAACAGGACGCCAATTTGATACATACGTACCTGTCATCCCAGAAAATGTTTATAAAACAGGATATAAGACAGAAGGAGGACAACGGATACATCCTCAAAATAAATTATATAGTTTTTATAAATCAATTATGTTATAATGAAGCTTAATTCGCTATGTGTGTACTTAACTTTAGATTTGGATTAGTGCCAACTACTCGGCTTTTATAATTGATAAGTTAAATTCGATTTCTACAAGTTTGCATAATAGAAAATATAATAAAGCAAAAAGAAAAAGTTTATTTACGCATAGCCCGTCTGATTAAAAGTCACAAAATACTCGGTTTGAAATAATTTATGTTAGAATGTAATCAATGTCAACTCAAATCGAATAAGCAGTACAAAGTTCGAATCATTTTGAACACAAAGTTACGCCTCGCATTATTGTTTCAAAGAAATTTAATCTCCTTCAAGAGTCGGCTGACAAGTAGCAGGCACATTGACTTCAATGTCATCTTCACTCGGGGTGAGCCGCTGTACTTTTAGCGAAATTTAAATAAAATAAAACTTTGTTCGATCCTATTTGGGACAATTTCATTGATTTTAAATTACACTTTTGGAGATACCGTTTGTTCACCATAAAATAAATATTTTCAAACATCTTGGAGCTCTATTCAAGCAATAAAATGGTGCAATTAAGAGCTCCTAAGAGAAAACAGTCGATTCATTATTTTTTAAATTGAAAGTTATCCAAAAATTTAAATTCATATTAACTGTGTGCAATTTATTTAGTTAGTAATTTAAGGTGAACTGCAGGACACGCTTCTCCGGCGCTGGCTGACGCCCAGCTGATACGTATATCTCGTGCACAAAATCTACGCTGCGGGTAACTACCGGGTACATACACTACCTGATTTATTTGCTGATACACACTCGCACTCACTCGTGTTGTAAAGAGATTTATAACAACTATCTTCAAGCGAGCAACGAAACTATGAAGTTCATCTGTCAGTACATTCTTCTGTTATTCATTGATTTTTATTCAAACATTTTCCAAATGATCATATTATATGGCTTATACTGTAGTATGTAGCTGTAGCTACCATACCTTTAATATCACTAAAAAGCATGCGTATCGTAGAGAAAAAAAGTCACATTAAGAGAATAAGAGAAATAAAGGAATAGATATCTACATTTAAAATCAGTCTACATGTACAGTTGTAATCTAGATCATTTACTGCCATGATGCTATAGATTATTGGCATCGACGCTTACAAACTATGTCATCCGTCAAATTGTAATACAGACAACGTTTTGAACTATACGTGAATGAAGATTTGACGATACAGTATCGAGCCTCGTGCTCATTTGCAACGATTAAATCGATGTTCGTGCGCCGCGGTGACAGGTAGACGATTACATTTGACTATTTCGAATTTCTATACAATCGCTTTGCTGGAAATTCCTGCGAAATGTAACATCGAGGCACGTATGTCATCTAAATTTGATTAAGCCAGAAATATCTATACGGTTGTGGTTGGTTTATCCAGGCATAGTAATATTTGCTTAGAATTTCCATTAATTAAGGGATGCGGGTAACAAATGTAATGCTTCGTGGATTTTAATTATTGAGAACCCTTTATTTTATTACAATTAAGAACTAAACAGAATTAGTATTACTACATTATAATCCCTAATATTTTCTACAGTAAGCGGTCTCCCCCTTTCGCTTGTAGAGATTTTATATAATTTTCACGAGTCCATATTGTATGAACCTCTAGAAACAAATTCATTCCATAACTGTTTTCACAATTATATTTCAATATTATCTTAACTTATCAAAAGCAAAACAAATCAACAATTTAATAAATTAAAATAAACATGCTTATAAAAATGAAGTAATATTTCCACGAAAACAAATCCTTTCATTTCATAATGTCGAGAGGAAGCGAACATGTTTTGTGATTTGTAATGTAATTTCGTAAAAAAATTTCACATGTCTCAAAATTAGATTAGAGAGATGTCTTCAAAATACTGAGAGAAGTACTCTCACAGTACACATAAAGTAAAAACATAAAATGAGTAGTTTAATTTTGAATTTTTCGATTATTCGAAGTACCGGAAATTATTAATATCATTAATAAATATCACATCGTTAAAATAAAGCTAGATTTCATGAATATTTAATGGTCTAAAGTATGTTTGGACAATCCCTTCAATGTGAATAAATTATAACTATATGAAAGTGTCCTCTAACTTGTTGAGTCTTTACATCTATAGGCCTGGTATTAATCGTAGAGTAAGTATCTAAATAATGTTACAATTTTCACAAAAAAAAAATGTAAAAAAGAAAACCAACTTACCAAAGAATGTTTAGATATTTTATCTAATAAATGTTTTCTAATTATGCAATAAATATGCCATAGCTAAAAAAAATAAACCTACATGCTAAATAACTACGTTTTATGTCAACAAAGTTTAATTAAACAATAGATAATTGTATAATTGTAACACTGCAGAAGCATTCGTTTTTGTTTCTGTAGCACACTTTTGTGTAGAAACAAAAAGTTAAAAGAGATACCTAAACATTTATTCTTCATTCATAACACATTTTCGTTTATAGGTTTGAGGGTTATGTAGTTCCTAGTGTCAAAAAATAGTATCAACTCTCGTGTATGAACATTCACACATAAGAATAAATCTTACTAATCTTTTAAAAGCTAGAAGGTCATTTCAAAACCGCTCAATGGATCTCGAAGAAATTTGCCACAGATATAGTCTGGAAGAACACATGGGCAACTTACTAAGTATTTCTTTAATCCTCATGAACAATGTCGTAGGTAAAAGACACTCTTAACGATAAAAGTAATTTCTAGTTTCTGAAATAAAAAAAATATCTCTAGTTTTGTTAACGTGCTTTAATAAAATGATTTCGCCGATTAATTTAAAAGATCGGAACTTTTCTAACTAGTTACTTTATATTTACGTGTGATACAAGTAGGATGTATAATTTCCCTACATTTCTTCTGTTTGTGTGCAATCTAAATGTTTGTGCAAGTTCATTTAACTTAAGGAGCAATTATACATCTCGGTGCTCGTTGCAATGTACATTTTTATATAAAAAAATCTTTGAACATTTGAACGCAAGGACACTGTAGTGTTCACAAAATGTGTACATATATTTACTATATATGTACAAATGTTATTTTCTCTATATACTCTACGAATGCATTACAATCCAAGGATAGACGGTTAGGTTAAATGCATTGAACCAAACTTCCCAGATGAAAACGGCAGTTGTTTTCGACAGAAATTCAAACTAAATCGTATCGGATTTAGGTTACGAGTTGAGTCCAAGCATTAATTTTCCAAACATTGAACTAATGCAATATGGGTATAAAGTGTTCCCTAAGATGTTGCTATTTAATTTCAAACTAATTAATATTTATTTCTATATATTTTTAATTTAAAAGCATACAATTATACAGTTCGATTGAAGCTTCATACTAATCTCATTTGAAAGTCGTGAATCTATAATGTTATTTTACATTGAATGTAATTTTGAGACTGGAGAGCTGGGAATATGAACTCGTGCATGTTATTTAGGCTCTGCAATTATTGATATAATTTCATAAGCTAGTTTCTGTGCACTCCGGACTAATTATCAAAGTTTGGTAAATTAGTTAAGCATGAATCGAGTTTAACTTGGTTTTATTGTATTACAAAGTTAAATGCGGCATGTATTTGGAGAGAATTTCTACTTAAATATCTTATTTAGATCTTAAGTTGTAGTAGTTAATAAACATAGTAATGTTTCATTTATTTTTATGACATTTGATTATAACAAAGGCAGACATAATTATCACACATAAAAACATTTATTTTTTAGTAAATAAAAGTTTACATAGTATACTTAGCAATATTGCGACTACGTACTATGGATTTGTGTGGAATGTTTTAAAAATATTTTCTAAACCAACAGGCTTTCTAAGTGCCGACGCAAATTCAAATAAAAATTAATGAGGTAAGCCCAAGACGGCGAAATAATAAAAGATTTAAAAATAACAACCCTTCCGCCCGGGAACACGGAAGTGAAAATTGAAATTCCCCTATGAGCGAATTTTCTCGTGTCAAAAAATTTTAAAACCCTTTCATGGTTAAATTACGAGGTTGTTAGTGTCAACACGTCGTGTTACTCTTTTACGATTTTTGTGATAAATAAATATGCATTAATTCACAATTTACTTACTTAAACTTATTAAAATGTTAAATTCATATATATATAATTCATTTTTCAAATTCTTTTCAAATTCTTTTTTTAACAAAAAGCCCTACACTTTCGTCACGCTTTAGGCTATATATTTTCACGCCATTAAACTTAGGGGTAAATATTTTGGATAAAATCCCCTAATGTGGGAAAGAGACCATAAGTTGCTGCCAACAAGCAAGCAAGGTTGCCATGGTTTGTCATCATCTCAATATCTTTTGTGTACAAATAAATTCACTAACTTCCACAGATCACCAGAACAAAATTTTATCACATTAATTTTGTTAAACATCATTGATTAAGGAATGCATATTATGAGGACAAACAACTTCATTTAAATATTCTACTTATCTATACTATTATAATAAAGCGTAAACACACACTTCTTTGTTGCCTAAGATGTCCGCAATTACTGCATATTTTTGAATAATTCTTTTTTTAACAAAAAGCCCTACACTTTGGTCACGCTTTAGGCTATATATTTTCACGCCATTAAACTTAGGGGTAAATATTTTGGATAAAATCCCCTAATGTGGGAAAGAGACCATAAGTTGCTGCCAACAAGCAAGCAAGGTTGCCATGGTTTGTCATCATGTCATGTTATTTTGACATTTGCAAGTGATGATTTGACACATGTAAACAATGAAATAAAATTTTCATAATTTTATGCGGATGAAGTCGCAAGGGAACAGATAGTCTACATTAAAACATGATTGTGAATAAATTAATATTTCTGTAACATAATATGTTATAGGAGACTGAACACACCTGAGCTAGTTGAACAGATAACCGAATTATTCTGAGTGCTTTTCAAAGCACTACACAACATAAAAAGGTTAGGAGATAGTGCTTAGCTTTAAAAGCTGATTTAAGATGCATTTGCTTAAAATGTTGGCGTTGGGAAATAATTTATTTTCCATAAACAGGCTACACATATTTACTAAGGAAACTAGCCATTAATAGTATGAATATATTCCCAACTACGTTTAATCATTCGTTAATATTTTTGGTTCGATTACTTCATGAAACGCGTTTTCGAAGTACGTAACTTAAGTTTTACTCCGATTAAACTTAGGTCAAGTTAGCATTAATGAATCACTGGTTAACAACAATGTAAATGGAATCTTCAGAAACCCAGCAGAAGAATGTTTAGACCCCATTACATAGTATACAAAGTAACTGTATTATCTTTATTCATTTTGGAACAAGTAAACCATTCGTAGTGCCGTCACATTCAAGGCTTGTTCCGCAGGCTTATCTAATATGTTACCATGATACGGTGAAAGGGGTTGTAAGCGTACATCAAACCATTAACTGCGATAAGCGTATTCAGACAATATTACAATATCTGGTCGACCTGTGTGCGGATTTACTGAAGTCGAACGATATTTGTCGATGCTTTCCATAATTTACATGTAATTTATTTGGTGCACTGCATGTAAAATCACGAACCTTGTTATGTCGTATTCCGTTAATTCCAATATGCTATTAATTAAATATCCAATGACAAAGTAATCAATTTAATACATAAAATAATGTGAAAATATGATAGTAAGGTTTTTATTGCATTATTATATCTTTTGTATTGCCTAAGTTTTCTCTAATTTAGTTTAACTTAATTTAATATTATGTAATGGAAGTAGAAATAAAGGGTAGCGGTAGAAATTTCACAAATTGAACGTTGGTTCAACAAAGTAACAAAACAAAAAACAGTTTTGCAACTGACAGTTTAGGGTTATTGAAAATTGAGCACCACATCGAAGAACAATGCGTTTTTATTGTAGCAAAATATTACAAAAATAGTAAAATTCTATCGTCCATATTTGTTTTGCAGCGTGTTGGTGAAATCCCTATCAAAAATCCAAAAGTATCATAGATCGCTTTTACCCGAAATTTAAAAAATACGTTTAAATGTGTACTGGTGATATCTACCTAGACATTTGTATAACAATTTCAATTTAATCGTAGATCAATAAACAAAAAAAAACACTAAACAATGCGTTTAGAGTTTATCAAAATACATTTTAATTTCTTTCAACTTATGTACAACCCAAACAATTTTCTCTTTAGAAAATCTGCTAGTCCACAAGTTCCGCTTATCGGACATTTCTATAATGACGGTACAACTAAAGTGTTTCTCCGATACTCATTATTAAGCCATTTTAAGAAATAATTGGCATATTATAAAAATGTATTTTTCGCTGTAGTAAATATAACTAAGATGATAGCTTTAAATGTAGATGTGTTTTTCAAATTGATAAGTGTCTACATTCATAGTTACTAGGTTTATAATTTTACTAGCAGTTTCTCGCGTCTTCGTCTGCTAGAAATTAAAAAAATGTTGTTCGCTGATAACGTAGATTTTAATGGTAATAAAATTTGTGAAATTGGGACATACAAAAATACTAATCTTTCTTTTTTATAAGTGCAGATGAAATAAAATGTTATGTTGTAAATAGATTACATTTTAAAGAATAAAATTGCTCTCAACGAAATGTGCAGTGAATCTTTCATCCTTGCTTCCTATCTTTAAAATGGACGTTATTCAGAAGTGCTGCAAACATATTTTATACTGGCTTAGCGGTCATAAGCTGATTCTATTTCAGCGTATTATATTTAAATTTCATTTTATTGCTTTATTTTTAAAGATAGCGCCTGCTAGTATTTATGTACGTGGTTTAATATAATAATTTTGTATTTAACATTTTTACATCGTTGCTCTAATACACAAACTACTCTTTGAACGTTTATAACAAAAAGTAAACGATACGAAACTAGAAGTTTTATTTGTAAAAATGATTCGGAACAAAGCTTTGTGAAAGTTGCACTTTGGAGCGCGGAACGTTTTCGTGGATAATTATATTTTCAACCTTCACAAGTAAACATATGCTTTTTATTCAAAAATAGATACTATCGACGAATCTAATTGGTAACCATCTATTTATCTATGAGTCTACGTATATAGTCTGAGTTACCGCACCTGTACTTTAGAGCCATGAATGTGCATTGATGCGGGTATTATCTGAGCAAATACAGACTGATCCTACTCGTGTATAGCCTTGTGTTTGGTTTATCTTCTGAGACATAATAAAATTACAGGTTATAAATATACTTTACACAATAGCGACAATAAATGTTGCGTATACTTTATTGACTTCGACAATATATATTTAAGAACAATTTTCTGACTAAATATGAAAGTCCAGTGATGACAAGCTAGATTTGCTATTCAAATTCGAAGCGTAGTGGAGGTCTGAACGATGTGTCGTTTATTTAAATCAGAATGCCTCTCAAAGACTCAACCGACAATTTGTCTAGCTACTTTCAATCTCTTTTAAATAAACATGTATTTTCTACTACGTATTTTGCTATAGAGTATTCGTATCCTTTACGACACTACTGAGAAGCTTTGACTCTTAAATAAACACACACCATTAGTGACTGGTTCGTTTTATTTCAAGCGAGACCCAAAGGAGTATTAATGTTAAGTTTTAAAATAAAATTCTCCTATTAAATGTATTAGTTTTATCCTAAATGTATGCTATTGTTATTTGTATAACGCTCTTGCAACTTAGATTAACTTTTCGTTTGCAAGTAACCGGCTCTCGTAAACTAATCTTAGTCTAGATTCAGTGAGGTTTACCTTGTTGCGCTACTTTGTTGTTTTTAGAACTTTATCCATTATCAAGACCACATACTAAATTGAAGTAGACATTCACTATTTAAACGGATATATTTGTTTTTACGTTTACTTTGCCATCTAAATGGTACCACGGATTAATGTGGGTACATTAATCCTTAAAATAGTAGTTTCAAGTATCTCCTACACTACAAAACTGTTATTTTAATTATTTGAAATAAATATGATATTACATTGAATAACAATGTTAGTCGTTTTGTAGTTTATTTAATAGGAAAATTGTGAGAAAGACGGGAATTAAATAATGCTACACACAACATCATCCGACTTTGTTCCTATCGCACTACTGGACATTGGGTATATTGTCCATTAATGCAATTTTTCATGTTTTGACTTAATTATCTTGGGCATATTTATGTACCGAATATAATAAGATTCAATCTAAGACCAAAGCAATATATGCTGGTTAGGATTCGAAACAGACCTTAAGTAGGAGTTGGATTAAGCACCTCAGAGTCATTACCACTTAAATTATGTCTTTATCAATGTTTAATATAAGGGTTAATGATCTCCTTAAATGCAGTTAAACCTTCGTATATTGTAATTGTTGTCAGTAATTTCCATTATAGTAGGGTATAACAGGAAACTAGGGTTACGCTTGTGTAAAATGTTTAACAAGAGGTACATACTTACGTACAAGTTTCCTACAACCAGGGTACACTACATTGTTGCTTGTAAATATTACACCAAGCTTGTCTTTTAAAATTTGGATATTTGATAACATTTCGCCAATACAAGTTACTTAGTCTCAATCATATACAAAAGAGTATCTATATACTTGAATGTGTTGCATTTTAAGAACGTCCAGCACGTATATTTATTTTACACGAAGACTAGTTTTCGCTCGCGACTCCGACAATTTGGAATGAATAAATACAAAAATAGTTACCCTATACCCTATAGCTACAAACTCTAACAAACATTTATTCATCCATCCAAACTTTCGCATTTATAATATTAGTAAGAAGTAATATTTATAAGTTGGTTTTAAAAAAATAACGTTATATCAAAGTTTATTGAATATGCTCGAATACTCTGACTTTCGGAAACTTTGTAAGAAAAACGGTTTGGCAATACGTTAAGGAAATTCGACCAGATTGTTAGTTTGGTGTTGGTTTTGTTGGGATGCTTGAGATGGTATTCTGTACATGGCTGCCTCTTAAACTATAACTCTACCAACTATTAATTCGGATACCAACGTACCTTACCTTTTTTTAGGGCAACATCGGTATCTTAATCCTGCTTTGTTTAGCTGTTTTAAAACATGTTCACATGATTTTAAATGTAATTGAAGACAAAGTTCATTTACCACTACCATTTTAAGTGAATTACATGAAGGTACCTTAATCAAATTACCAACCGTCAATTTGTATCGGCTGCTTATAACTACGTAAGTAACAAAGTTAGAACAAGCACTTTGGGTCTGAAGTGCCTTTAGACCGCTGTCCCTTGCTATCGATTCTTATCGACCTTGAGATTTATTTGATAAAACAAAGAGCTGTCAGAATTTGAGGTACTTCGAGTGACCTTAATCAAATTTCAAAATGGATAATTCTAGAACAGTTTATTCATCAAATTAAAATGTATTCTACATATATCATTAAAACAAAAGGAAACATTATATTCTATAGAATATTATATTTGCTGAATTGAAACGATGCTTAACGAGTCTGCTAAAATGGATACAAAATATTATTGACTTTTCTATCCAACAATATTTAACATTACACAATATCAATAATTTAAACTGTTACTGGTAAGTAATTAATGTTTATTTAACTGCCAGTGTAATATTTAAATCTGGTCTTTCATATATCAACCCGACACCATACCACTGCGATTTCTACGAGTAACCCAAGCTTTTCATATAAAATTAAAACTCATTAAAGTACACTTTGAAGAACATAAAATTTGACAATCAAGAACAAACATCATGTTTCCGATGCCTATTACCTTAAGTCCTTCAACTGACAGTTATAAGCTTTGTTATCAAAACTTTCCAAAATTAATATCTTACGAAAGTTTTAAGCGTAACCAATTTTGCGACGGTTTTAAGTAGACGTTTAAAAGAAGGCGGATTTATTTGAACATTCGGAAATGACAACCGGAAGTACTCTTTAAAAAGCATAGTTGGAAAATAAATGCTTTGTTCATCAGATGAAAAGTCTAAATTTCGTTATTTTTTGTAGAGTACCTATGGCACATTTTACATACTAATTATCCTACATTAGTTATATTATCATATAAACTAAACTAAGTAAGAATACTCTTAGACCGTCTGGTGTATATGTTCTCGTAATTTTCAAGTGTTGCATTCGCTTTACTTTCGTCACTTAATGAACAAGAAAAATAAAGCAACATTGCGAAAAAAACAGTATTCATGTATGAAAACCATAAAAACGTTTTAGCACCTCGGGACGTGTCATCGTTATATCCGCAATGGGTCATCCTTATGACGCTATAAAGTAAAGAAGATTGTATCAGATACTTTGATCGCTCGAATCTATTTCTTTTGTACGTATAAAAAGAAAAATAAAAGTATCCCTTTACACTTTATTACAAGCTAAAAGAGTGATAAAGAGAACACAAAAAATAAAAACGACATAATATCGGTCATCAATTTGTGAGTGAAATAATTGAGGCGCTTCTGAGCTCGTGTCTGGGTCCTAATTATTTGAAAACCTTTCTTTTAAAAATGAAATTCTATTTTTCACCAGGATTGAATTACATTTAAACTAAAGCCTCCTGCAAAATAAAAGTATGGTTTACTGGATATTTCACTTGTAACATTTGGTGAGGAATAGTAACGGAATGTTTATTACACCTTAGAAAATTATTGTGCATTCTGGTTACCAACGGCGAGAGATATTGCACAGGTGGAGCGCATATATCTGTAAATCTAGACGCCCAAGTCGATTTAATTTGTAACGGAGACAGTGCAGCGGTTTCATTTGTTACAATTGAACAAACGGTATCTAGCTACGTTTGGATTTCTTGTATTTATGTCTTTAGACTGGATACTCTGGTCCAGGTAACAAAGAATCTATTTTACAAGCGTACTATTTATATGTACTATATTGTTACATATATATTATTATATTAAATCCTTACATCCTTATATCCTGACTGATTAATTTCAGTAAAACTATGCCGTCATGTTGTAATTCTCTCCACTCCCTTTATATTATGTTGACTCGGACTCTTTTCCTTTATATAGAAAATGGTATTAAATAACAATAGAAGTACGATTAAATTCCAATATTTTTGTCTAAACACTTTCATGGCTTCTTTTACTATATTTTAAATATACTTAACTGTAATTTGCTTTTGTGGATAATATTTTTATCACGATCAGAAATTTTATAAAGAAAACGTTGATAATCTTTTACGCGATTTGTCTTCGTTTAGAAGAAGCATTGATCAAGTCCGTTACGCCAAACTCCTGCTTCATCCATTTAACAACAGACAATGCCTATTGTAATAGAGTCAAAATTTATTGAATTGAAAATCTGATTTTTTAATGAGGTTTAATAAGAGAAAATTTGTATTTCCTGTGTTATTTAAAACATTCCAGCGAGACATTTTGGTTTAAAAAACGACGTGAGTTTCACTGGGTAGGGATGATAGGGGGGTTTCATAATTATTACTTTTATTGTGAGCATCGAAAACTTTTTTTAGTTCTCTACCTTAAAAAAGTACATATGTCTTGGAACATATAATAGATGTCCTAAGTTACATAGTTTTTTAAATAAATATTTGAAAAACTGTCATATTTAAATTTTCGAACCTTCAAGATTATCGATTTTCAGTTTTACTTAGATTTAAATTGTAGTTGTTAACATCAATTTCTTTATACAAGCTTATCCCTCGTCAAGCATGTTTATTTTTTGTCGTGTTACTCAGTATGGTAAAAAATAAAGATTACATTGAAAAGATTGAAAAATAAAATTTAGACATTAATGAAGTAGTTTCCGAAAAGAACCTTCGACATTACTCGATATTTAAAAAAACATTTTCATTACTCGAATTTACAAGCAATAGATAATAAAAAAGACAATACTTCATAATCCACAACTAAAAAAAATGAAAATTGAATCTATTTCTATCTTTACATTGTCGTTCCACGATATTGTCGTAGCTACATACGTAGGCAGACGTCTACAACTGCACTGCACCGTAGACAGCGTTAAGCGCTACGCAATTTCAAACTCGTGTGTTGTTTTTTAACAACTTTAAGGTTGTTCTTATTATTTTATTGATTAGAGAATAAAATGCATGAGAAACTTTTTAGTTGGAACATAAAACAGTTTTTGCTCTGAATTTGAAAAATATTCATAGATCAACATAAAAACGTAGTCAAAAGACAATTTCAGAAATAGTAAATCGATGAAACTGATATCTTTAGGAGAGTCGTAAAATGCGAGTATTCACGGAAACCTTTGAAATTCCTTCTATCATTTTGAGAAACCCTTGTCACTCCCATTACGTCCCCCGACACGGTCGCTCGTTTTGACGGCTGGCCCTTCATTTACGAGAGTTACGGTCTCTAGTACTCCCTAAGTAGCATGTAGTCTCAACGATTTTAAAGGGAACATTTTGGCATAAATTTTTCACGTTTTTATTTTTGCCTTTTCAAATCTCAAAAAAAATTGTAACTGCATAGACTACATGGCTTTAATTTACAGTCCTATGATATGAAAATACTTCCTGACCCTGTATATTAAGATTAAATCTTTAAAAGTAATGCTTTTACACGCTTGAGTTTTGATGTAGAAAATATAACAGAAAAAGTATATCAAAACATAATCCACATTTATCAAGATGACAATTTTCCAACAATAGCTACGCAATCCATTCACGATGGTAATTGACATAAAATCGATGTATACGATACGATATCTCGTGTAATAATTGATAATTCCTGCTGATGCGGAATCGTATCGTTATATGAAACTTGACATATCAATATTTCGAACTGAAAATATTTTAACATTATTTTTTTCCGTAATATTTTTAATACTGCATCCTATGCTCATGAGTTTTACCAAATTGAAAAAATGTACCCATTTTTTGTATAATTAATGTATTAATAAACTCAATGTAGAAGAGAGTAAAACGGCCGAGTTAACAAAATAAGAACAACCTCTTTTTTATTCATCTTTATAACTGTTAGACAAATACACACATGATTACTATCAATATAATATGGAAAAAAGTTGATAAATGGAAGTCCATTAACTAACTTTAGTATGTTTTAATTTACCATGTTTATTTTAAAATAGCAAGCAAAACACGTGAAGTTCAATTTTGGGTAAAAATATAATAACAGGTAAAAGCCACGCCGCGAACGCGTATGTCCACGGCGAATAAAAAGTACAGCTGTAGCAAAAAAATACTCTGTCATTTTGTGAGCTTACATTTTCAATCCTTTCAGGAAAATACCGAACATTCGATATTCCGAGAATAAAAGTTTTTAATTTTAGAGAACGTAGGAATTTCCTATTATAAAATTTGCAACAAAGTTCTTCATACGATTAACGTTGAGATTACATGTTTGTATTTCTGAATCAAACAAAATACTAGTCCTGTGACCTGCACGCTAAGCTAAGATTTTGATCAAAATATACAGTTTTGTATATATTTGTCTAAAGGATTTAATTTAAAATCAAAATTAATGTTTATAACAAGATTAACAAGCAAAAGCTCGTCCCAACAAGCAATCTTAGTAAAATCTAGGCAACTCCTGCCTATTTTAAATTTTCCAAAAATTTGCAACATGTATTGTCGGTTAATACAGTACAAAAGAATTTTCCAAACCGCACGCGCGCTATGTTTGTTGCTAGACTAGGGTTCAATTTTCAAACTAAACAGTGATTACCGTCGACATTATCGTACAATATCGTGCGCTGTGCGACACTGTGAACACGCTTTCGCTGTACGCAGTGCCGCGAGGCACAGTGCACAAAGCACATACTCATTTCGACCTCAATATAAGCAATACGGTTGGCACGCGGATACAAATGCAAGTAACAACAATAACGAAAAATCGTAAACTTTCCAATTGGCTGTATTTAAAAAAGTTCTTAGACAGTTAGTATGAATACTGAAGAAAATTTTGATAAAAATAGATCTTGGGACGAGGCATTTTTAACTTTTTGTTATTCTCACAAAAGAAAGGAAAACTTCACTGCAAAAAGTCTTTGTTTGCGGTATAAAATCCACAAGCAAATTGCTTCCGCCACGTTCATTTTCAATTAAAATTGATACTTTACGGCCTCAGCTTGTCTGCTGTCATTAAATACCTTACATTCTTTGAACTTGGGCTTAATGCACTTATCAAGTTTATTTTTTAAATGCTTAAATTGTCTTCCTACTATAATAAGGCCGTTGTTATTTCCGTAGTATATTACACTAAAGTTTTTCACGGAAAATAACTAAAACATTTAACACCATCCTGCAGTTTGCAGATAAAACGGAGTTTTTAAAACACTGAGATTAATTTATAGCGGACATAATTTATTCCGACAAACCAGAACGCGGGTCGACGAGACCATGAGGCAATTTACAAACTCGAAAATCGCGGAAGTTCGTTAATTATTCGGTGGGAGCAAGGCCCGCGCCGCCGGGGACTAATGTTCATTGACAATTAAGACGAGCGCCGGCCACTCCAAGTGCCCTAGTGCTGCTCCCGCGGTAACCTAACACATCTGCTGCCACTTTATTGAAATTTAAATTCCGCAAATGAATTGTCAAGGAAATTAGACAACAAATCTTACACTACAACGCTAACAGTGTAACGAGTCTTAGATTTTGCTATATTTGCGTTAAACATAATATAGTCGTACCTAATCGTAATATACACCTTTGTTTATTAACTTAAAAAGGAAAGTAAAACTATCTTTTAAATAAATATTTATGGAACTAAATTAAAAGTTGCGTCAACAAAATAAAATTTTAATCATCGCGACAAAAATAGGTGTATCGCGAAACGGCACATGCAGGAGTATAAATAATTCATAAAAATCCCGCCTGACCCCGACATATGGGCTGGCAAAAATCGCTTTACGAGTGTGGGAACAATCGGTGTGGGCTACGCCTGCGTTGATGTAACCCGGCACAGGCGGCACCGCGCAAACAAATTGGATGCTTAAAATTCAATTTGAAGGTTTCGCGGTTCGCTTCATTCGGCCGGCTCGTTCGTTACAAGCCTCGAACCCTCTCACATGTTCCAGTGGAAATGCAATTATTTTGCACTAAGTGGAATGTGTAAATGTTTTCGTTGACAAACAGGAAACTTGTTTGTTATATGAGACCCGCTCTGCTGGAAAAACATTTTTTCCGTGTTTAACAGAAAATTGTTTTATAGTTCTGAATTCGTTAACAATTTGTATCTGGGACATGGTACTAAAATATTCGATAAAGTAATCGTCCCATTGTCGACAAAACATGTATGAGATTTGTCACTGTAGTTTGCGCCTGACAAATCTAATAAAAGTGTAGTCGATGACGCAACGAATACCTTCTCGCAAATTTTTACGTTAGTTTATTGCAGAATAATTTTTTGACACTGTAGTTTGCTACAGAATTAAGAAACAGATTTACTATTTATTTCATGTACTAATTTTGTTTTTTTTTTGTCACCTTTACAGTAACAAGAACAATGAAACACATAACTAAATTTCACAAAAATTTATTTGACACCATATTTTATGTACTTTTCAAATACACCAAATTGTAACAAAATGTTGATTCTGTTTTTTATGCTAATCACCTCTTTAATTTAAGCAAAATAAGCTTTTTCGTTTAATTCATACATCTAGTTTGATGTTGAGTGTAGGTACTATTGTTGACTTAAAAACAACTTTGAAATTAAGTTTTAATAACACTTAAGGAATTATACAAAGACTGATATTTTTACAATTAGTCCCTACACCGTTTAATTCATTGGGGGCATAAATTTCTATAATGAGTTTATGTATCACAAATGCGGTACTCGATAAAATATCAATAGACCTAACATTGATGCTATTTATCTAATAACATTACATAAAATAATTAGATGTTGTAATAATTTACTGGATTACATTTTTTGAAGTAAAAATAAAGCTACGCTACGAAATCTTTGGTAAACCATAAAATTTTCAATTCCATCCAAGACTTAAAAATTGTTGTATATTTATAACTTTTGCAATTAATTATTATGAATAAATTAAACATTTAATAAATAAAGATTTCATTTAACATTACACAATATGATACGAATTGAATTCCTTATTATATCAATTCCACATTAACTATATATTTTCAAATAGTTACATATTTATTCTTTTAGAATGAGTCACATTTTGTCACAATTTTGTCACAATTTTGTCACAATTTTGTCACAATTTTGTCACAACTTATATTAAAATGAAATAGTTTATCAACATAATGTGATAATAAATTATCAATTCCTGTTAATTTTGGACGAGTACGCGGCAAGCAGTTTAATATAGTGATACATAATATTAGATACTTATATTTCAAACATATGTATAACATATACGGATGGGTAGACAAAAGTTGTACATGGTATGTGAGGGTTTAGATAACAAAACATAACAGTATTTACTATAACGTTACACTTTATTTGGTAACAAAACAAATGATAGTAAAAACGTGTTACGAGATGAGTTCGGATGCAGTCGACATAGTTGAACAATTCCTTAAACTGTTTCTTTTGTGGTCTATTACCCTGTATACCATATAATATTAGAAATTAAAGCAACTTGTTTCATTAAAATAATAAAATAATATAGTCCATATTATATGTACTCGTCCAAATTTCAATTTGTTGCTTGTTTTAATATGAGTTTACTTATCAAAAACTACGCCAACTTAACACATCTCACTTAAATTAACTTTACAAAATCACAACATATTAAATGCAATTTACACTGTTCACTTGAAACACTTCTTTTTGATAAAATTATATACACAATTTGTATGTTTCAATAAGTCTTTGGTTACTTATTTATTGTAATAAGCACATTCATAATACTGAGATGAACGTTCATAAATATCTATTTTACAATATTCTCCATTTATCGAAGATAGGAATCGATTAACAAATAGAAAACATGTGTGATTAACTTATGTAGATATATGTAACTAACGTTCACACAAGTAATATGGCAGAATAACTTTGGAACAACGAAAATCTGTCTTTAACTTGTCATATATCATTACCTTCAATTCTACCTCATATACGATTGAAATGTTTTAAATCTCCACAACTTACATGTATATTTACAACTCGTTCACTGGCATCATTGAATACGTGTCCCTCATTCGCACTATAAATAATTTGTTTACAATATTTACACATAACTTTACACATCGTAACATTAAACTTGGTATATACAGTTTTAATTAGGCTGATAAATCACAACTTTGTCCTTTTGTTAATAACCACCTCAGGGGTAGTTAGAAAATCTCATACGGATATTTCTTGTATCTGTACTCTTTTCTTCATAATTCCAGGAGGCATTGGGGCCGTGTTTGTTGGCGGAGCCCTCAAGATTCCCGAACCTCCGGCCGTTCCATTTTCAGAGTCTCCATTAGAATCTGATGGAACCTCGGAATCTGGCACAGGCCCGAATTTAACTTGTGTTGAACTATCTACAACTCGTGGTTCAAATGTACTCGTTCTGCCTATTGGATCCGTCTGCATACGCCCTTCCACTTTTTGTATATCCGGCTTTTGTGTATCGATGCACACAACACTTCCCGCTTCTATCGCACTGCCCACACTGACATCCGGTAAAGAATTACAAGCGGCTCGATGTTTCTCGTCGTAACAACTGTACTCCCCAAACGTGGGCTCTCCACAATCCGATAACGTCCGTAAATCATATTTCGAACTTGAACTTCGTGACACGTGTGCCGACTTACAATCGAAACCGAACCCTTTTCCGTCGTAAGCACGAATTTCATAATCTAATTTAGCATCATAATTGTCCGAGGAAGACGAACTGCCCGCCTCGCCAAGGTCATCTTTCGAACGTCTCGGTCGTGATCCTCGTTGGTGATATATGCCGGCAAATATCAGCACATTTAGTAACAGAAGAAAACATCCGACTGCGATGGTTACAGTGAGCGCGGCCGTGTAGGACTGATAATGAGAAGACGCCAAACGGCGGAGTAACGCATCGTCCGGGTGTACTGGTGCGACCGTTGCGTTCGGCGGGCACTCAGTAGATATGACCGGCGGAACGGGGGAAGGTTTCGGCTGAGCTGATCGAGAAGAAGGCGTACTACGTCCTTCTCCGCGCCCCGGGTTGTCAACATTCACAACAAGTGGAATGTGCGCCCTCGATATTGATTGTGGTCTTACAGCACCTAAAATAAATGAACAGACGACTTGTATGCTGTACTCAAATATTTATCCAAAAACAGTTATTGAATTTAGTCCGTTACCTTCGTAGTAATTAGCATTGTCGTCTTGGAAGTGATGGTGGCGCATAGCGGCATCGGGCAAGTCATTGCCAGGCCGATGAAGTTGCGGGATGAGTGACAGCCACAGCGACATCTTGTGACCTCGATAATGGTTCCGCATCTCTGGCTTATTACCTAGGTAAAGTATTTTTCTGTTTTTATGAACTTTATTACTGCGTAGATTTTAAACTTACATTTTGTTTTAATAGGCATTTAATACTTACTAATTTCCATATAGAGCTGATTGATTGTGTCATACGTGTCCCAATATAGCATTTGATCGGGCCCGAGGCGCGGTGTCTCCCCTAATAATGTACTAGGTGGAGGAGTAGCCGATGGGTCGTTGGGATTACTGGCGTAGCAGAATAATTTTATTAATTTCCACCTTAAGTCTTAAAATCCTATTGACAATTTCAATGCAAAGTCAGAGATTGAAGTGGATACGACGCAAACAACAACCGTCCCATATTAGTAACAAGAGACGATTTGTTGCTGCTCCAAAGCAAAGATGGAATGCATGTTTACAAACAATCAGCATCGAATGTCCGGCTGGCTTCACTAACGATACAAATATAGCAACTCTCTCTAAAAAGGATCAAAATGAAATTACAAAAATATAAAAGATGTTATGAATAGCTTCACATATCTGAAACTAAGAACATGAATTAGAAGGAAATGATTGAATTAAAGCTTTTTATATATGTACGTATTTAGTTTCTTACCCGTATCTTACGAAATTGGATATGTAATGCATGCAAATCTTCGAGACGCGCTGTTCTTGCTGCGAAAAGTTCTGATGATGATTCTGAGAGAACGGCACACCCAAGTAATATGGTAATTCTTCTCCGTGCACGGAACCCGGTCGCTACGAATTTTAATAAGACTAAATAGAAGTACTCATATCTACAGAGTTTTGTCTGTTTATCATAAAAGAATATTAGTACAAAGTATATGATTTTTCCAATAATTGAGGGAAGTTAATTTACCTGTGGATAATCTTTATCTTGAGAAAGATGATGGAAATGTGTAAAGTAAGTTGTACCACCTCTTAGGGCATGTAAATACCCCAGTCGTATCAAAGGTGCTGCGGTACGCCCATCACTCAGAATCTAAAATAATTCAACGGGTTAAATCGAGAAATTAATCCGATCTTAAGATTTTTCTCAAATGACAATGGCGTAATGTTTTTTGGGAATAGAATGTAAGAATGATATAATTTTTTTTTTGTTTATGGCGCATTAATTGATTTGTATTCTGCCCAGAAGACAAATTTATCCTAATAATCCAAAATAACTAATATGTGAACAATTGCACTAATTTTAAAGTTAAAATGTAATGAATAAACTATACAAATGAGTTTATACCTGAATAAAGCGATAGCAGTTTATGAGCTTTTATGTTTAAATTGAAACCATAAAGAATCATATGCTTGCCAGTCATCTTCAGTCAAAGAGCGTCTATTTTGTATTCAGCGCGCGCGAGTGTCATTAACTTCCTTTGTGCGTTACGAAGTCATTGAATGACTTGCAAAAACCGATTGAGACTT
This sequence comes from Papilio polytes, assembly GCF_000836215.1. Classification (NCBI taxonomy): domain Eukaryota; kingdom Metazoa; phylum Arthropoda; class Insecta; order Lepidoptera; family Papilionidae; genus Papilio; species Papilio polytes. The sequence goes on from NW_013525102.1 coordinate 3,744,577, forward strand.
AAATTATGACCAAATGAGATATCGATGTGCCTCGGATGAAAAATAATTGGAACTGCCTTCTTAATGAGCTTGTGGTTAGAGGGCGAAAAGAAAATGAAAAGATATCCTTAAATTAAAATAAAATAATGCTAGTACAGAGCTTTATAAAGCTTTACTCACCTCGAGGGTCGCGTCGCGTACACTCAAAGGGTTCTGTACTGGTTTATCCCAATCTGTGTACTCATTTTTCAAAGTAGAATAAATCTCATTAAGATGATAATAGTAGGCGTTACGTACAAATGTACGCAGAATACGGTCCCGTCGACTTTCGTTAAAACCGAACTCCAAGTCTTGAGCATTGAATTCCAAGTAAGATTCTGCAAGTTGGAGAATTTCAGTTATTTGCATAAATTTTAGGAAACACTTCACCAACAAATTTAAATGAGACAAATTTAATGAAAGCCGTATCTTGAAGAATTCACTTCTCTACGAATTAGAACGATAATAAATATACTAGACAATGTTAGTCAAATGTTAAAAATAATAAAGTAAAAGCTTTTATACGTCGTAAGCAAGGTTTCCTTATTAAAACAGTGCTTTAGAAACTGGCACTCATTTATGTACGTGTAAGAGTGATATGTTGTGTACATGTAAAAGTAAAAAAAAAACAATCCCAAATTATTATTATAAGTTATAAGCTTGCCTGTTGTTGTGAGCCCGAATAGCAGTTCTCTATGAGAAAAGTCCGCTAGTTCATGTCCCGCAGCATTCGCCACCGCCGCCGCGCCCGCGCCAAGTCTTGAGTTGTCCGTAGGAGGTGGGGCCTACGTAAACAAATTAAAAACCTCTAATATATTTTCTGTTCATGTTAAGTATAATTAACTTATGGAAATTGAAGTAAACAGATATTAAAACAAAAGAGAGGTCGCGATTTACTTACAAAGACTCTCTCGAGATTGAAAAAAATCGTTAAAGTTCCTTGATAAGATTATCATTATAGAACATTGTGTTAACTTACCGATGATGGATTTACAATTACAGTTCCGTCCACGAAGGGCGCAAAACCTGGCAGAAACCTTGGGGGATCGAGTCGCACGGCCAGCAGCGCGGACAGGGGTAGCTTTCGAAGGCAGGGCGCTAAGTCATCCTCCAACAAGTCGCCATGACAGCCTGTTTGCTCCGCTACCTACACAAATCAATAAAGACAATATGTACACATCTTATTATGTGTCAGGTCAAAGGTCAAAATCCTGGAGATATGCGTCTGTATTATTCACCTTGAAGCTAGGATAAGACGTCTAGTGTGTCATTAGAATTGAGTGTATAAAAGTCACATTCTTATGATACTCTTTGGCAAGTTACCAATAATAAAAAGATCGCCAAAGAAAAACAAAAATAAATTTGTTTCAGTTACATAAAACTTTATAAGCTTGTATGAATCTAAGCATAATTTATTTTCATAAACTGAGCTGAAAACTATGAAAAGGTTGAGAAACTTTAATTTATTTGAACAAGTTGTGCTAAGAGTTGAGAGCTTACACTAAATATGCTTTTAAACGGCACGTTATTTACCTTTCTTTTTATCGTGAGCGGTTCTCTCTGCAGCGCCCAAGAGCTCAAACCCGACCCGCTTAACAAGATGACGCGCTTCAGTAGCTCTGAAACAGAAACCTAATTTAATTCCATCATTTCCAGATTTACTGAAGTAATATTATCTGCACTAATGAATGTATTGAGCCCCTCTTTATTATTGTCATTCAGTTGCCTTTTATTACTAACGCTCTTTATTCGCACCGTATTTTGAAATGTGATTCTTTTATTGTTTCACAAACGTTTACTCGTGCTTTAGAAAACATACACTACAACTGTCTCTTGTATTGATTGTAAAATTTGTTTTTAATAATTCGATGTTTACCGAGTATTTACAATTAATATTATAAGACGAATAAATAAGGTAGAATAACATTAATTAAAGGTGATTTATGGTATCTAGTAAACATAAATGTTATTTGCTTGTTTATCGTCGTACTAACAGTTAACGTCGGGACCCTAGTTTGTTTAGTATAATGATTATTGTCATTGCTTCTGCGGAAATTTAGCGTCAATATACTTAAAATTTAAGGTGCTCAATTTTAGTTTACAAACTGGTATAAAATAATCCATTCTTGTTTACTAACTAATGATTTAATTTTGCAGAATGTACTGTACGACAGGAAAACTGGAGTATTTCTTCTCTTTGTTTGTTTAATTTATAATCTGTCCAGTTATAAAGAATAACAAACCGTTTTATAACATAAATGGCTATAAATGTAGAGGAAGGCCGAAAAAAGTATAGATGAATTGTGGTGTGATGAGGATACGCATAAGAAATGAATGAATTCAATCATGACGACTAATAGAGATGTATGGAGTACCCTGAGTAGAGAAAAGGCCAGGTTCATGATGAAAAAAGTCGCTACTTTGTTATATCTTATAGCAAAGATTGTAACAAGTGATAACTAACCACTTCCAACAGGCGATACAGCTAGAAAGTTAGCGAGCGCGGCTCCCGTGCCGTGTCCCATGAGCGTTACGCGCTGGGGGTGGGCAGGTTCTCCCGTAGCCAGTGTAGCCCTGCCACTAGGTCCATCAGCCCGAAGTTACCCTGCGCCGACCCTCTGGCACCCGTTTTTAAAAAACCTACAAAATCAAATCACTCGTATAGAAATTTCTTACAATTTTGATGCTGGAGGTTACAAACGATACTCACGTATTTAAATTTAAGGCCACGCGCACACATTTAACTAAACTATCGCACAATCGTTGTGCGATTGTCGATTGTTTCGCAACCAATTTAACTTTTTAGTTGCGCATCTAAAAATTGAGTAGTGTGCCATCTCCATCCAAGTCTCATAGGAATCAAAGCGCGACTAAACAGTCGTATGATAGTTTGGTCAAAGATGTGCACGCGCTCTAGATATAAACATAAGACATGGTACATAATTGACAACAAGCGTTTAAAATCTAAGAAAGAATACACATTTATATTACTTATTTTGTATAACACTGTATTATAGTGCAAAAAGTATTATTAGAGTATACTACGATATTAATATTATAAATCCGAAATTTAGATGGATGGATGGATAGATGGATGGATGTTAGTTTGTAACCTAAACGACTGAACGGATCTCGATGAAATTTAGCACAGACGTAGATGATATTCTGTAAGAACACATAGGCTACTCACTTTTTTTTTCAATTCCACGCGAACTGAGTCGAGGGCGAAATCTAGTATTATATATTAGCGAACTCATAATAGAACCATAAATATAACAACAGATGAAATAATATGTTACGATTCCTAAATACTCAAAGTCCACATTTAATAAATTGTAAAATATATACTAAATCAACACTTAAAGTACAATTAACAAATTTATTGGTCGACACCGACGCTCGAACTTGGTTAGGCGTGTATAAACTTTGAGCCGGGGCCGGAATCAAACTTATGGCTGCTGTTAAATAAATTACAAGTTTTAAAGTTAAACGTGCCAGGCAACGGCAAAAGGCAAAGCTTGCAACTATTACATTACATTATATTGCACCAATTAAATAACAACAAAAACAAAGTAAATATTAACTTTGCAAAGGCATATTTGTATGTAATACCATTCTCATTTTCATTCTGTGAGTAAGTTTCAATTACATTGTAACAATATGCTGATTATAACGAACACTGGCTACTATCACTTATCATCAAGTAGGATTATGATCAAACGCTTCCTTATTAATTATTAAAAAAATAGTATGGTCGGAACTTTAGTAGTAAACCTTGTCATTGAGGGACACTGCTAATGTTTGGATCGAAAGTTTGGTATGATTAATCTGAATCTAAGAAGACGCATCTACGCATATATTTAAATGAATCATTTGTATTTACCCAATACACCTAGTCTAAAGTTGATAGTTGCAACAATGATGTTGCCGTGTGCGGCAAGCGCGGTGCCGTCGTACGCGTTGCCGGCGCCCCACTCGTACGACTCGCCGTGCACGACCACCACGCACGGCACACCCTCGCCCTCAACGCCCTCCTCTGCCCCTGTTGTAATCAAAATACCCTTATATGGTTTGTTATACTTAAAATACATTATGAACATTACATACAGAAAAGTAGAAGTAATCTAAATTTACATGAAAATTTTCACTTCATTAAATTTTCGTAACAACTTTAGTAAATTAATATTAGATTTTCTATGCATGACCACATAGTTATCAATGTTATTTCCATTAAAAACAAAAAAAATCTACGGTTAATACGTAAACTTAAAATGAATAAAAGCGATGTAGAACACGAAGCAAATACAGATAAATACATAAATTAAAAGCAATAACAAAATAGCAATATGCAGAATAACGGGCGAAGTACTATTCATAGACAATTGCAGCACGGAGTCTTCGGTTGTAGACGCGTAGCTATAGACTGTCTCAGCCTCACTTCCGCACTGCTTGCAGGGGGCATGATGCACTGCAATGCACTACGGAATTGAGGCCTCAACACCCTTCACACCCGCTGTTTTCTGTTTTCATTCCCGCTGTCACAAATGTGCCTCCGAATTTCCGCCTCGAGCGCCCTTTTGTCTTACACACCACCGCCACCGCACAGCGCAAAGTGACGATGCTAAATTACAAAGCAAATAAAATAATAAGCTTCACCACAATATAGCACATCAAACTATTGCGTTAATAAAATATATTTCTCTAAAACTATACGAAAAGTACGCGTAAAATGTCAATCTATCAACTTAAATGCAAACAAGCTTAATGCTGGAACGAAATCTCTCTGGTTTGGTATCAGTAACAATAAAAAAAGAGCTCGTCGCGTGAGATGTGAGCGTGATAGGAATGAAACCAAAAGAAAAAAGTAAACTATGCAATAACTCTTTGTCGTTTTGCAAATAAAATGGTGCACACAAATTCTACCTTTTCGATCAAAACACTTTTAAAAAAATGCATGAACGACAACAGTGGGGATCGGTTTCGTTTTATATTTAGATTTTTTATACATACTAGGATTCAGAGTTTTCGCTGTCATTTCTAGTTTTTATACCTTATTCACGATTTAAGATTTAGGAACTTCACAGAGATTAGAAATTACAATTAAAATAATCTAAACGTACTTTATACCCAAGATTGCGTACAATACAAATAAATCATTGCAGTTACTTATGTTAGGTTGCTGTTGATAAAATTTAAAAGCTTAATAATGCATTTGGCGAAGCAATAGCATAAACATTACATATTTTGAATAGGAGCATGTTGAAGCATTATAATGCAAAGAATAAATTTTTGAATAGAACTTACCATTAGTAGGAACATAAAGATTAACATAGAGGCAGTCTTCGCTTTGGTTAGTGAGCAGGGGCAGTAGCGCCTCGAGGTGTCGGATGCGCGCGCGCGGGTGTAGCAGCAGGGCGTCTTCGTGCGGTGCGGCGGCGGGCGGCGCCTGCGGGCACGCCGGCCCCGGCGCGTCCCCCAGCCGCGTCGTGCGCCACTGAGACGGCGTCACCGGCGGCATGTATCTGTTGTACATTACACACTTTATAGCTCCGCGCAACGCCGCACTATAAAAACGCCGTAAACTCATTTAATATTGTGCTCAGAGTCGCCATTGTAAAAATTTATCTTTTGTACGTTTTAACACAAAGATTTCTACGGTCTTTGTTCTAGTTTTATTCAAATGAAGTTAAGGTAAAAAAATGTTGTTAACGTGGTCATCTATCTACCGATCATTACTCCTACTGTACTGATTATATTTTTGATCTAAACAATACCACTAAACAGCGACACGAAATAAAAGTACCATTCACCTAAATGAATCTGTTACTTTCTTTAATCTTGACGTTGTACCTGAGGCTTCCGAGAGGCGGTGTGGCGTAGGGCACGCCGAGGTAAGCCTCGACCTGGGGGTGCGAGTGCACGACGATGCCGCGCAGCGGGCCGTACTTGGTGCGCACGAGGCGCGTGCTGTACTTGTGCGAGGGCAGGGCGGCGGCGCAGCACACGAGCCACGCGAGCAGCGCGGCGTGGTCCGCGCGCATCACGCGCGCCCGGCGCTCGGGGCGCGGGCGGGCGCGGGGCCGAGCGCGTGGCCGGGCGCGGGCGCGGGCGCGGCCGGCGCCCCCCAGCCGCAGCGCATCACGCTCTCCGCGGCGCACTCGCGCTCGCGCACCGCCCCACGCTCTGCCCCACACGCTGCCCGCTCATCCTGAGATATGCTTCCCTCGTGCTCGCCACTGTCATAACGTTATATGCTTTCCCAAACAACTCACATGTAAATTCTGTATTCAAGTTGTCTGTGTAATTTAAAAGCGTGTTTCTTCATAAAAATAAATACTTACCCGGATCATTTTCTTATTGTGGTAATAACTGTTTCCGGAGCCGTAGTCACCATAACTCTGAAACAAAACAAAAAAGATTAATACTTGTTTTGGAAAAAGCAATCTTAAACAAGAGAATTATTTATAGAAAAAAATTTAAAACAGAGTTTTAAATTAATTGCTAATCCAATATTCAACGAGAAGAGTGTGTTACCTCGGCTTCGGACAATGGGCCGGCAGAAAATGTTTACCTAAACAATCCCAGCCTTCGTATAATTTAATAGAACACAAATACAATAACGCCGTCCCAATTTTAGCAAAGCCTTGTTAATTTTTAGATAAACCACAAAGGTCACTTTGACTGAAGTAAAGTAAAGGCCGTTTATGTAATCACGTTAACTCAAAATAGTATAGGATGGATAAACTGTAACGAAAAATATTTTGAAATTTTAGCTTATCCGTAGTTTTAAAACAGTTACGCTTCATTTTACTAACGTGCAATATTATAGAATGTAGATCGAATTTATTTACAATTTTTCATATTATTATCTGTATAAGTTAAAAAGGTGTACTATGTCATCATATCAGCCAATGTAATATTATAACAAATCCGTTTTAATAAATAAATGAAAACCTTCTCGTGTAAAAGACTAATCAACTCGCTTAATTCAGCGAAAATCCACTGTATTTTCTCAAGAAATTTGTTTAAGTCTTCAACTTGAAGATACTTCCTTCTTCATTTTATATTCAATACCGTAAAACGTGTCGTGTTAAGCGCAGCTTAATACGTACTTTGCATTATTAAACTTTTTAAGTCATTGTAATTTTAAATTAAAAAACAAATAACTTAGCAAGTTAATATAACACTGCAAGTATAATTTTCTCACATTTACCTACCAATTTTTTTAATTCCACGATCTGATCTTGGTTGTCTAGGACAAATATACAAACATTTATTTTTGTTATATAGTTTTTTGTATGGGAACATGATGTATGAAAGTATTATAGTGATTTATTATAGCTTAAACGGTCGGAATATATCTAGCACAACATAAATTAATCTGGATATTTGATAGCAATTGGAACCATAAATAAAAAAATATAGGAAACGTTAACCTCTGTTGAATAAATATTTATTTTTCTCAATAATCGCGAAGCAACGACTGGTATGACAATATCAAGGACCAGAAAAATGAGAGACTTATAAAACTCCCACAATTCATGCTCGTGATTGATAGCGGAGCTCCGGCCTCTCTTTGAATTCGCTGTACGCTGTCGAAAACGTCTATAAATATCAACGGAGCCATCGACATCAATTATAAAATACTAACAGGAAAATAATAAAGAGGCTGTGACCTCCGATATTTGGAGGAGGTTGAGATTACTTATTATATTTTTCACGTTCCAACCAATTTTGAATCTTTCTATAATGTTTTATATTACAAATACACTTGTTGATCATAAGATAAGCCTTGAAGTAAACCCGCTTATTAAGATGTTAATATAAATTTACCGGTACCTTAAGCGACGGCAATTTGCTAGCACCGTGTCAACAGCAATTTACCGGTTATCTTTTTAAAGCTGCCAAGTTCTCCGCAATGTTCCGCTCTTGCAGTAACCCACCGATTAAGTAAATCTCCACCGTGCACAGCTCGCCACTTTGATCGATCGCCTGTCTGATCAATTATACCATTTACTGCTTTATATCTTGAAAATGTATGCACAGTTTTACATTTTACAAAACGTCTTGCTTTTACTGACTGAAATTATTCCGGTTTTAATATTTAAACTATCAAAAGACACTCTAAAGTCAATTGATGACATTGACTAATTTAAATTTTGGAATATTCGTTATAACGTGTTGTAAACATTTATAAAACTACAGGAACACCAAAGTATCAACAGAAGACAACTACCCACATTATTTCACTACGTAAATATACTTTCATTGCTAACATTAACGCTTTTAGTTTCATTCAATTATCGCGACCAACTCTCTAGACGAATATAGTTCTAATTGCATTAGACACTCAACTGCTATTTGCGGGTTTCTAACACATTGTCTATGGACAAGATACATTTAAATTTAGTTTGTGTTAAGTAAATCTACGTAGATTTGAAATCGTTAATACAATCAGTTAATACATATAATTATTTAAATTGAACTTCTTAAAAACTAAATAAAAATCTTGAAATCCGAAAACATTTTCATAAAAATTACATAATGTAAAGAGCACCAAAACAGCAATGACCGTAAGGCTATATGTATAACGTTTTTATTTATATGTGAGTTAAGAATTAAAATAAAAATAAATACTGCTTCTAACATTTACAAGTCTTCCATATTGCTCTTTTAAATGATTTAAAAATGTTAATTTTAAATCTCGATTCCATGTTCCTTAACGAGTAAAGGGCCAGCTTGTACGTCGGGCAGCGCGCGGTGGTTACGGACAAGCGTTGAATTGGTTCCATCAATCACGACAGGGCCGTCCGCAGCAGGGCTTTAATGGGCAAGCGTTAATCTTCCATTTTCATTGTGCTTTCGCCTCACAGTATTCTATAGACGGATGATTTCCTAGAAATCGATATTATATTTCAACGTCTTTGAACTGCATTTGATGCTTCTAGAGAAGATTTACTTTGAGATTTTGAAATAGGATATTACAATTTATTCTGCAAAGAAAAGTCTAAAGAATGAGATAAGCAAACAACAAAGAGGCAACATGGGAAAGATAAGTAACATATTTTGAATAACACTTAAAAGTTTTTAAAGAAATATTAGACCTTAAAATTAAAAATAAGAGTAATCCGGATTTCTTATATTTTAACTCTATATAAACAAAACAAAGAAATGACGCTGAGAAACAAGAATAATTAAGCGAAGGCTATGATTTCGGGTGGGTCGCATTTGCATAGCAGTAAATTTCGTTAAAATTCAGAGCCCATCCCGGTTTCAGTTTAACTGTCGTTGTTGTCTTAATGGCCACCGCCGCGCTAAATCTCAGCGGCTTTAGCGGCCCCGCAACATCCAAATTGGTTACTCCTTGTCGTTAGCTTATCTCCTTACCTAATGTGCACACTTTACTTGAACATAGTTTGATTGTTTTCGGAACGAATTTTGATTAGAGTTATTGGGATCACGGAGCTGTATAAGCGGCGATTAGTACTAAGGATTCTAATCTATTTCCGCAGAAACGAAAGCTTTATGTCAAGCGCACTAAATCATATTTGATTACGATAAACATAAAGAATAGTATACATTTTAGACTATTTTTTAAGAGTAAAAAATGATTTATTTGCATAGTGAGAAAGACAACTAGAATGTAAGAAGTAATCATGCAACTTCTTTAGTTTATTAGCTTAAAAATATAAATTCAGACGATAAAATAAATGTTTAAAAATAAGCGCTCGCATATTTTGTGAATTTCGTGGCCCTACAAATGGTTCAACTGAGTGGCGACTCAAGTTTACTCGTCCAAAGTAATGAGTCCACTTCCTGAATTATATTCATTTTATTACCAAATAAATTTTTTGTCATCCGAATTAGCTTACCAAGAATAAAACATAATGGAAATAGCGAGAAATTCAACTAAAACATTGGATTGTTAAAGTGTTTTTAATCACTACAAACATTTATATGTAATCACTATTGAAGGATATGATACCTGGCTTTTTAATAAATACCTTCAAAAGCTGTAATTTTCTAATGAAATCTTTATAAGAAGCAGAGTAATTTAAGAGTATCCCCAAACTTCGGTGATCTGTAATACTTAACGTTGTAAACAAGTTTGCACATGTGATAAACTTTACAAATACGCCTGTCGAACCTCCATGTGACATAAACTGACAAAACATGGGTTAAACAAATTAAACACAGTTTATGTTTACTCAGCATTGAAAAAATTTGAATTAACCAAAACATAACTAGGATTTTTGTAATGAATAATTTTTGTTTGAAATTTCCTACTTGTGTTTGCATCTAACGTAGCCCTTAAAATTATATTTCCTATAAAATACGAAAAAATACAATTGAGATAACGATCATGTTAAAATTTATTACTACCCTTTTACACAGGTATCCACACAGATATCTTATTAAGGCAAGTAAAAGAAACAAACGTGAGAATAGCCGATTACGATATATTATTTAATCAAACATTTTAGAACGAAACAAGATAAAACCCCGAGAGGCGCAACGCAATAAAATAGGAGATGAAAGAGTAAGCTCACAATACACATAAAACTAATTTGGTAAAGCCACTTTGAGCCCTACTGACCCTTGGAAGTTTACGCGTGAACACACAAACTAATATAACCTTGATTCTATGATATTCGTATGTATAACATCCTTATTTTAATACTGTTTCTTTCCAGCAGCTTTCTAAGAAACATAATAAACAACTAAACACTTGATATATTTTTGGTTAGATTTCTTTTGTTACACATATATTTTGTAGGTTTTTTTTGCAGTATAACCATGTGCCAGACGTAGCTTTAATACGAAAGCAAATGAAAGAAATCGAGTTATGAAAACTTAGGGAGGGCAAAAACCCGATATCAGTTTTTTCCCAACGAAAAACAATTCAAACCAAAATTTTACAGTGTTATTGTTATTTGTTATCATAAGTCTGATATTTCAATAATGTAAGGGAACAATTTTGGTGAAAGTTGTAATTCGTGTATTGAAATTTATGTTCTCTTAGAATTTCTAATTTCGTTTAATACATAATTAATTGCCTCTTTATACGGAGTGGAAGCTTGTTTCAGAACGGCAAATAAAAATGTTTAACAAAATAAGAAATAGATGGAGTTTTCGCAAGCGGAAATAAGCTTAATTTTGTTGTTAAAAGTAGGTATTATGGATTTTTTTTAATAAAAATCAAATGCCAATAAGATATGAACCTTTTATTGGAAAATCATGTAAATGCTTTTAGACTACGAGTATTACATTTCTTATGAAACATTTTTTAAAATGAAAGATATTTGATCTTATTATGGAATTATCTAATTATTTGCTACATCAGCAGTGATTCCCGAAAGAAGAACTTTTCATATAAAATCTCAAGTTATGTAAACAACTTAGTCGGAGAAACTTAATCGAAACAATTAAAATTTTCCGCTGAACTTTTCTGAATTTTTTAATAACGTTAATAAAGCTTCAAAATAGACGTGTAGGCAAATTCTTTAGAAACGCAAATCCGTTTAGCTACATTGATTTCTCAATAAAATATTGTATTTCATCTAATTTTTTCACATATTTATTTTACAGTCTAATCTTTTACCACGTAATTTACATGCTTTATAACGTAACTTAGATAAGTTGGAGTAGACTCATAAGTTATAAAAAATCCGAGCTGTAATATACGGATCATTCCATCCCAGATACATTTAAATAAATACAGAAAAATCTATTTATCTTATTCTCCCAAGGAACAGGTGTTGACCGGCCTCGGTGTGTCGTTTCTCAGTGTCGCTTTTTTCTTAATCATTAGGAGAAACTTTCCCACCTATCACTATACAGGGAAATACATTATAACAGTGAAATTTTACGGCGTGTGGCACATCTCTCGAAAATAATTTGTGTATTTTAGTTAGCGAAAAGTAATTAGGCCGATTAATTATTTTAATTTGAAATTAGGCAATTATCAAAGACTAATTAAACGCCCATAAACTTTCTATCGGAGTAAGCAGAGATTACAGACTATATTTTTGCATAGTCCTTTGACTTGTTTCACCTCGCAAGCTATAATCGCATGTAATTAATGATTTAATTGCAAGGTAGAAGATAATAAAATAAGAAAAAAGAATTAATAGAAGATATTATCATCCTTACTACGCTAATAATCACGTTATTATAATATTGCGGTTCATTTGAATCATGGTTTCATAAAAACAAATACATAGATTGTTCAATAGAGACTCCAAGATCATGAAGATCAAAAAGACAAAGAAAAAATTTCAGTATCATTTATCGTTCCGTATAAAAAAAAACTAAAAAAGCAATATATAAATTGTTACTGGCCACGTATAACAGTACTTTCAAACGGTAAAAATTGTGTGTGAATAATAAAATCCCTGCGCCTAATTAACCGAGACCATTACCCACATCGGAATGATCACGCGTGATGGCGAACGAGCCAGAATCGTACGAAATCGAACGAGCAAGGACTGCGCTGAACGAGCACAATTTATCATTGTAGCATCGAAAAAAGTCTATTGATTCGTACATGAAATGAAATTTTATTTTTAAAACACCAATCGTGCGAAAATAACGATACAATCAAGAACAGACAAGCGCGTGCGGGAGTTGTTCCGCAAATAAGCGGGTTTGGTATTACAATATTTATTGTAACTATAAATCTGACTATTCTCGGGGTGTTTAAACTCAAAAGAAATTAATGCCCATTCCCAAGTAGCAATACTTCAAGTAGTAACTACATATTTCGTCAATCACCAACAGTGGATTTATAAATATAAAACTAGTAAGGTAGTTTAAGACATGCCTTATTTTAGAATACGGTTTTAATTCATATTATATTGCAGCTTTATAAATGAAATTTATGTAATTCTTAACTTTAAAAATAACATAAACGCTTTGCTGTGATCTCGTGGGATGTTTATTTTGCTCTTGTAGAGTTGAATTGAGGTTGAACGACGATCTGAATAGATATCGATTAGTCCTTTTTGAATTCTCGCCGCGTTTCTTGCGACACAACACACAGAAGATACTAACATTTATTTATAAGGATTTTCATATTTTTTATTATAAAACAAGGTATATTTTATCTACTATTATATTGTTACATGTCGTATGCCATCTATAATATCTTATCATATTACAAGAGACGTTTATGTACCTGATATATTCTTCAATAGTTTTAGGTATGTGTATGTATATAGTTATCTATACTTTAATACTATATTAAAAAAAAGGAAAGATTTGTATTTTTATATGTATTTGATTTACGCAAAAACACTGGGCCGATTTTAACAATTCTTTCACCATTAGAAAGGAATTTATCTTTGAGTATCATAGGCTATATCTTATTATATTACTTTTTTCACTTATTATCACAACGGATAAAGAATCGTTATAGTCTAATGAACTAAGCAAACAAATTTTCGTAAGTAAGAATCAAAACACTACTTTGAAGTTTGCGATTTATGACACTCCTTTGTCTTTTTAGATTAGAAAACTTATAAGTTACGTCCACAAATAGAAAGAATATGGTAATGAAAATCGAAAATCTTACAATTAACATTATTGTTTATTATAAAATTAAACACACAAATAGAAATAAAAATAAACTTTTACAACGTTGATCTAAATCTCTTACTGCAGAAGTGTGTATTATTAAAACTATCAGGAGGCAATAAACGGCTTACTACAATAAAAAGTTATAAAAATTGCGACTTTATCTTGCAGATTTCATTCAGTGAGCTCTTAATGCTGAATCGAAACTGAGCTAAGCTTTCATTTTGCAAAACATGAAAAGCGAAGTTTTAACATTTTTGGGATAAATCATCCTAATAAATCATTTATCAGTTCATCATCCTGTACAACTATATTAAATATTTCTCAAAGATACATAATGAATTTTGGAATTTTGAATGTACGTAATGAACTGGCATTACAGTTATGAAAATTACTAAAATAAAACTTTAAAATCGTCTCTGACATCTCCAACAAAGTTTATGTAAAGTTGCAAATCACTTTTGTAATTTTCATCAAAGTTGGGTAAATAAATTTCGCTAGTTGTAAAAACTACATGTATTTTCCATTTAAAGTTTCGGTGAATTAGGTAATATTAAAATGAACAGTCCTCATTTTGCAGATAATCTTTCTACGAGTTCTCGCAATGGCGCGTTACAAATTTTTGAAGTTATTTAATGTACTAATTTAAAAGAAATTTATGTTTTAAACATACTTATATTGTCAAAATAACTACGTGGATTTGATGATAAAGATTGTTTTAAGCTATGTTATTAACATTATTCATAAACGGATCAAAATCACGAACTTATATACAAGTTTCTAACCAACAACTCACCATCACATTTAGATTCTTATCATTCTATTGCATTTTACCCTACTTCGGCATGTTGCCCTTACACACTCTCTCTTATCTCAATTTGTTCGATCGAGATTTTGACTACGAGGTAAAAGAATCTTTGTTTCCCAAGAACATAACATAAATATCCCTCAAGAGGAAATGAATAGTAAAACTAAGGTAAACCACGCATAATATAATGCTCTCTACAATTCAAAGGTAACAAGATAAATCTTACTTTCCTTCACAATATTACGAAGCTCGAAATATAAACACTTACAAAGTACGAACAGATTAAATTTCCCGTTAATGTTTCATGATTCCAAATTAAAATGTATATTTTTAGAAATTCTCCGTTTGCACTGAAATATATCATACTTAATAACTTCGAGGTTAGCTTTCAACAACTTGGATTCTGGCGTTTTAATAACATACATAAGAGAAAATGAATAAGCGCTAGTAAAATAAAAAGTTAGTATGCTTTTGGTATATGAATGTTCTCAAATATTGTTTTTGAAAACATATTAAACGCGAGATATCCTTCGCGTCAAGATCGTCTCGTTGGAATTTTCCGATTTATCGACGTCTTTGTGAATACAAGAACGCTATTCAGAACGCCGCAGTGGAATCTACTTTTAATGATCGGTCGATATGTCGCAAGCGTTATCCTCGGATACCAGACGATGAGCAAAGCAGATTTTTGTTTTATAACCCTGCTTTATTTCATTTACTAGCAGACTTAAAACATACCTTTAGTAGTAGGAACAAAATGGTTCTTACAACGTTAAAGTGGCAACACTGTAAATATAACTAGATAATGTCAAATTATTCTTAATACACAGTTTATAAACGCAGTATTTGTCTTCAATTAATTTATTTAATTTTGAGTAAGTAAGAGAATGAAATAGAACATTAAAGTAATACGATTTACACATTACGCTTAAAGTAATTAAGATCGAATGACGACTTTCATTAATACTGCCATATTCCTTCCTTTCAACACTGTAAAATAATACTAAACATAAAATGTTATAATTTAGAGCGTCGGTGGCTCAGTGGTTAAGGCACTAGACTTGTAATCTACTGGTATTGGGTTCGAATCCCGCCGTGTACCAATGTGGTCTTTGATTTTTACCAATTTTCATATGTACATAATTTACCCGACGTTCTTACGGTGAAGGAAAACATCGTGATGCAACCTGCACATATCGGCGAAGAAGTTTAAAGATATGTGTGAAGTCAACCAACCCGCACTTGGTTGACTATGGCCTAGTCACCCTAACTTTAGGGTAGGCTCCGAGCCCCTCGGAGGGGACGTATAGTGAGCTGGTGATGATGATGATGATGATAAAATATTATGAAACATGTTATTAAATAGAAAGGGAGTAATTGTAAATTTTTGTTGATGATAAAAATCTTTACACTTCGAAGTCTTAAAAATTGATTCTGGGAACTCCTACTTTTTTGGTAGCATAATTTTGTGTGGCAACTCCGTTGAAAATGATGATACTACTATCAATATTCCTATAAAGAGCGTGCACACTTCTGACTAAACTATCGCACAAGTGTTTAGTTGCACTTCGATTGTTATGAGCTCATACTACTCGATTTTGTGTCGTGTAATTAAGCAGTTGAAGATCAATCGCGCAACTGTTGTGCGATAATTTAGTCATAGGTGTGCGCCCGCTCTTAAAATAAGACTTGTTTTTTGTTTCATATAATGGAGCAACTAGATTAAAGAGAATCTTCTTTACCTGCGATGAAAGCCGATTATAGAGGTCTATCTAGTCTTGTATCGATTATTCACGAGTCCGCATCGAGAAGTCCGTTTGAGAGTTTCTGTTCAAACCATTCAATTAGAAATACACGCCATTCAATACCGATTCGCCTCTAGTTAGCAAAGACATTTGACTTCAATTACAATTGAATTTTGTTTTCTCATTTAACGACTATAAACGACTTTTGGCTCAATATTTTGTTGAATTTCAATTTCACTTGTTTTTTGTCAGTCAGCCCTATTAGGTTTAAATGTTTTAGTGAAAATTAAGTAAAAAAAAAAACTTTTTATTTGAAGTAAAAATACCATTTGCTAGAAATATGTTAGTGATTGTTGCAATTATACAACTAAAACTGGAAAGGAAAATTTCATTTTATTTAGTAAAAAAAATTGTTCAGTCGTATTTTTAGCGTGTTATGGTTTTAATATAAAACGGCAAGTCATTATTTTATTAGGGCCATAAGTTGTACAAAATTGTCCGTAGTGACCCTCATAAATTTTTATGTTAGAGATTTCCGATAAATCAATGTCATCATGTCTTGATGTAACCACATTCCTACAAACTTCAGCATGTTTAGAGCGGGCGCACACCTTTCACTAAACTATCGCACATCGTCAATTGTATTTTAGTCTTCTTTACATATACATTTTTCTTTAGAAACTTATTATCAATATGATGAAAAAGATTCGCTTTAAATTAAAAAATCGAACGCGGCATGCGCTGCCATAACAAGGACAAAAACACGTCAAAAACGTAATAAAAAAAGACAAAGTCATAAAACACATTTGACCCTAAGCTTCCTCTTAGAATATCGTATTAAAGTTTTATCATTTTTTTTCGCAACGTTTAAAAGGCATACATGAAAATATACAGACGA
This sequence comes from Papilio polytes, assembly GCF_000836215.1. NCBI lineage: Eukaryota > Metazoa > Arthropoda > Insecta > Lepidoptera > Papilionidae > Papilio > Papilio polytes. The sequence continues at coordinate 3,761,621 of NW_013525102.1, forward strand.
ATTAAGTACCTTTTTATTTTAGGAAGTCGGTCAAAAAAAGGAACATTGCATATAACAGTAACATAATAACGATGTCATCTAAGATATCCCTACGCGGCAATGCGCTCGTGCCTTAGTTCATTACATGGTACGTTTGTTGGCTGTAATTAACTAACGACGCTCATCATTAATGCCTGAACTGTCCAAGTTGCATTTCTTTCGAAAAAACCCATTTTACCGTTTTGCAAATACTTTTTATTACAAGGTACGTTAGTTATGAGTGTAGAAGGGTACACCGGTAGTGGACCTAGAACAAAATGGATGGATTGTGTGAAAGGTGATATTGATAGAGATGACGTGTGATAGAGTTATGTGGAGGACAAAAACCTATCGCACTGTCCCTACAGGAGTAGTATACGGAGGAAGATGAAGATGATAAACATAATAAATAAAGTTTTTAAAATTCATGCGTAACGTAGTAAGTAAAGTAAGCCAAATGTAAGGGCGAATAACTCAACAAAGCTATTATTTGTAGTATTCATAATAGCAGTCAAAAGTAATCAAATCCATAATTTATTTTAAAAGATAAATGAGTTGTACATTTTTAATAAGATCCTAATTGTATTGAAATGAATCCATTAAAAGCGGTGACTTTGTGTTAGAGTTGAATTTGCATGACAAAATATTTAAAGTAGTTAAAGGCTTCTGTGAAGGTAAATTTGTAAAGTACTTTGAATAGACCTTTTACGGTTGATAAAGTTGATTACATTTGTCACTAATGGTGTTCGGGAAACAAAGAATGAGTACATTGTTACATTTTTTTTGTTACTAAAGTTTTATTATATGTAAATATGATTGTTTTTTTAATACTCACTATCAATATTTTGTACTTTATGTAATTACTAGCTTTCGCTCACGACTCAGTCCGCGTGGAATTAAAAAAGAAACAAAAGTTATAAGCCTATGCATTCTTCCAAACTATCATCTACATCTATACCAAATTTCATCGAAATCCGTTAAGCCGTGGCCACAAACTCTAACAAACATCCATTCATCTAAACATTCGCATTAATAATATTGATAAGATTGTAAGATATATCCATTTCTACTAAAACGAAAGCTTTACCACTCATTTTTTTCATTTAAATTAGAAACATAATGCGCAAACTATAACATGAAAGGTTTTATTACTTCTCGCAACGAGACTTCACGTTCATTCCAGCAATAAGAATCCTATTACAAGGCGAAGGTATGTAATATTCAGCGTATATAGATCCATTAGGATGTTCAAACCCTTAATGAGCACTAAGCGGTGGATACCGCAGACCAACGGTTAATTAATTATCTGCTCGCATATCTCAAGATGGCTGCACAACGTGTTACGCGAAACATAATCTCACTAATATTATAAATGCGAAACTTTAGATGGATGGATGGATATATGTTTGTTAGAGTGTATTGCCCAAACGGCTGGACGGGTACCGATGAAATTCGGCATAGACGTAGAGGATAGTCTAGAAGAACACATGGGCTTTTGTTTTTTATTTACTTTCACGCAGACAGAGTTGCGGGCTTAGGCTAGTAAAGAATGTAGGCATCAGTAACATCTACAAACATTTAAAAAAAATATGATATTGTTTAAGAGAAACAAAGCATGAAAGCGGCAAAATTATATATTTACGCTACTTACTTATTCTTTTAAAGATATATTACATTGAAAAAAATATATCGTTTTATTTTTAAAAATTAATATGTAGCTAACGTAGTGATAAATATGAAACCGATCAGCCGTTACAACTGAAATAAATATCGTACGTGGTAATAGCTTGAAGCGAACTAATGTTTTAAAGATGACAATTTATGGTTATTTGTTAGCAATAAACTGCCTCTTATCAAAACAGCTCAAAATTCTAAATTCTTTTATTTTAAGTTATAAATAAATGTTTCTACACTACAATATACATCATTACAGATAAATTCCGACTAATCAAGAAAGATCAAAGTGAAACCAACAAACCGTAGCTAATCGATGTAACCGGCGCATGAAGTGAACAGGTCAGGTGTAAAGTTCAAGAAACAATCACCAAATACCTGTCGGCGTGCATAATTCATGCGATTCCATTAGGCACCTGTTGCTACTCTAGCTGTCAAAGCACGTCGTTGCTGTCTACACATGCATTTAATAGACGTTTAGATAATACTCCTGACGTAAATAAGCCATGTAAAGTGCTATGCTTCTACTTTGGACTTCTATTAAATTAAATGTCAATGAATTACTTTAAAACTTCTGAAAAGAAAATAACTGTGTTATAGGCCTATAATTTCAAATCTTGTTTTGTTTGTAATTCAAAACTTCATAGCTAACATACGATATATTTTTATTTTATTGTTTTGTGAATTGTAAAACCCAATACTCTATTACATAATTGTCTTTGTCAAAGAATTTTCAGGTGAATAGTTAAAAAGACATTAGGGATTAGGTACATTCTCTTATCTACCTAAATAGATCAAAGCAATTTGTATTCGTCCCTTTTTACTGGACCCTTAATGAAACCGCAGCCGTGGGTAAGGTCCACTATCATAATTTGTAAAGAGCCAAAAACCATTTTAAACTATTCATTACTGAAATTAAATTAAAATAATACACATTAATTTCGCCTGTACAAAAATTAACGTATATAATAATAATTTTAATTAGTAAACATTTCTACTAATGTTTTGTTTAATATTATACATATATTTCAAAGCTTATGGTTATAACTTTCACGAAGCGTATTCAACTTTTATAAAGTTAAGTTTCCAATAAATGTATCCGACATGTTAATTTTAAGGGTGATTTTTTCTTAAAACATTCTTAAAACATGACCGAGATGTCGAAAGATAGTTATTTGGAGGACGAAAACCCTTTGCGCCAACCCTACGGGAGTAGAATAAGGGGAGATGATGACGATGATGATGATACACATTCACAAATAAAATGTAGCTATGATAATATTTGTGTTTTTTAATTGTTTTAGCGACCACTAGTAACAAAAGTGTGTAACATACTCTAGAGTAAAATCAGCGGCCAACAAGTTTATTTTACCAATATAAAGTCAACAAATAGTTTACAAAAGGTTACAATATTATGCGAATGCTCTTAAGTGAAGTAATATTTAATACGAACGAACGGGACTGTAAGGACAAGGTGCGTGCGATTATGGTTCTCCACAATTTCCTACGTACATTTGTACTACTGAATATTAACTATGCAAAATGTCGCTATGGGAATTTAAGCTGACACTACTTGCCTAATTCAGAGTTTCATAGAATAATAACACAGGTATAATTGTTGTAGCGAAAACGTCAAGACGCTATTTCACGGGAAATAACTGTTTCTAAATAGTAATATAATGTTTATTAACATATGGCGTAAAAGTATAATTGGTTCGAGATCATTAATACTAAAACAACACACAGATACTTTCAGCAACTAAAAGTAAATGTACTACAGAATTACCTAGTACTTTTCGTATAATTTAAAAAGTTTGCCAATTATTTGCGTGCGGCGCAACGAATGTGAACAAACAGACTGGATACGTGATCAGAATATTTAGGACGAATAACTTTTAGGTTCGGAAAAAGAAACGTCCAAACCTATTTCCTTTATAATATAAAAGTAATGGTTTTTATTTGATATTGTTTTATCCCAAACAAAAAGTTTTGAACGCAAATATTACTTTGATCGATAAAACCTATACTTAGTCATTTTTTACATTTAGTTAGCAACATTAAGTAATTAACGAAACTGTTTAATGTCTATACGCTGCAGAAGGTAAAATAAATAGGATTAGGTGTCTACATTTATTCAAAATTCAATATACATTTTACACATTCTGGGTTCAAAGATATCCAACCCTCATTCATGATTTATCTACAAACGGCGACCGAATGGTTGCAGTACACTGATGTATTCGTGAATTCTTTTCATCCATTTATTTTGGCAATTCACTCTTTAACACCTTCTTACAGTCCGCTACACGGCCTGAATAAAATAACAGAACGAAAACCCATGAGCGAAGATTCAATGCTAAAACAAGTGGCCTGAATACTGATAAAGCTTTATTACCAATAACGAGCTTATCCGAATCCCATTTAGCCTTCACATTTTATAAATTGCCAAAGCATTCAAAGGAAATGGATTCGTTAAATGTTGGCATATTTACTTAAAACATACACAGTGATTTATAAAACATTTTTTTTTTACTTTTATTTTTGTAACGATGGTTTATTTATCAAATAATTTATTCATTCTTTAAAATACTAACTGAATTTATTAAAGCATCATTTTCGTAAAACAAACATATCAGATTACACGAGGCCAGTAAAATCTCAAGATACGGCATGCGATATACGACTAACTTTCACACGAAATTAAATTTACCGCCTCATGAGTCGATTTATTTGGGGGTAATGTTCTGGGTTTCGTTTGCAGATAAGAGCCTCGATGCGTATACCTACATCGACGCTTCTACTGATGAAAACTTCAAGCTCCCTCGGGCGTTCTCTCTTTTATTTCTCAAAGTTGTAAAAAGTAATGAGATATTTTATCTCTGAGGCTGGTTTTTCCATTGTACGAAGTTTGCTTAAGAAATCGTAGGTCTCCCTCCGAAATCGTAAGATTTCAATCTACGATTACATTAGAATATTGTACGGTGGAATTTTATTGCCATCATCAAAGTCCGGGCCATTTGTTGAACACGAAAAGAAATTGGAGATGATTTTTAACCTCTTAAGCGGAATTAACGTTTTTTATATTAACATGGTAGATTATGTCAACTAATCGCATTCGTTAATGTTTTCTAAATAAAAAGTATTATAAATCTATAGCCATACATTTAAGAATACAAGTAGAGAAAAGAATAATATGCTGTTATATTATCTTCTGTCTTCGCCTTTTCCCAGTTAATTGGGGTCGGCCTTCCTTGTCCATAGTGTCCAGACAGCACGAATCTTAGAGGCTTGTTAGAATGCCTATATATAATATAAGGCATTATTTATATGAGGGTTATACATACTGCACGTTAGTAATATCAACGATGGATTGTAAAATTAAGATAAATTGGAAAATGCTTCGTCGTTCTAAATATATACAGTAAAATATACAAATCTTACTTTAAATTTTTGTATCGCCTATGCTTTGCAACATATTTTCAGCTCTGAATTTAAATAGTAATTTTAAGTACAAATAAAAATCCAACTTTACTTTTATACTTCTTCTATAAATGTAGAGCATTTAAATAAATTATAATCTACATTTTCACATTAAATTGAATTTTATTTTTTTAAATGCCATTTTTATTAAAAATAAGTGTTTAAATTATGCATTTGTGTTAAACTTGTAGAACAAAAAATCTAAGTATTTATTTTGTATAGAAAAATGTAACTTTTCATTTTTCTAGCTAGTGAAATACGAAAAAAACCAAAAGACATATCAAAGGAAAACTTTATGCTGAAGAAGTTTTAGAACTTTAAAGTACAATTTTTTGAGTCCTACTTACAACGTCAAAGAGCTAAAGACCAAGTTAGTACCTATATTTTTATGAATTATTTATTCAAAACAGTAAAATCAACAGAACCTAACAACTATTTTATATAAGTATAGTAACACGTAATATATACAAACTTGAAGTGTAACTTTGTGATAAAAATTCGAAAAGTCATAAAATAAATTATCGTACGAAATCCATAAATAAAAGTGAAAAATGTGCAACCCCTGAGGCTTTGCAATTCGACGCCCGCCACAGGCTATCATTTCATTCCGACATAGGACACGAACATAAATTTTATATATATCCTCATATATGTTTTTTTCACCCACGCAGCCATAGTTACATACATAAATAGTAAATATGTACGTATTATATAATAATATTTGTGAGGTTTTTTTGATTGTAAAACATTTTTTTTTTCATCTTTCCCTTCGATTCCTCTTCCTTTCGATTTTAAGCAAACAAAATTGAAAATTACTGTTGATTATTTACACGACAGTAAATTTTCTTACTTAATAAATAATTTTGTACCCAAATATACGTGATTTTGAAATGAATAATAACATTCCTTCCAAAACCAAATAGCTGTTTCCGTCTGTTTACCAACTTACACATCCATTCCAAAATAAGAAAGTATCATGCATTTGATAATAGAAGTTATAAACTAAATGAAAATTAAATGTCACTAATGAAAATGAATAATTTCGTAACAAGTCGTAGCTCGCAATTTTGTAGCCCGTAGCATCGTAGCATCGTAGTTCTTAAACCCGTAGCAATTTACAGAACAGCTCTCCTCGCTTTAGTTGTTTTCGATATGTTTATTATTACATTTTGTAACCAAATATTTAATTCCAATGACATTTAACAACAACTTATTTTAGTGATGTTTTTTAATTTGAATACAATTTGTATAAAAGACACATACATAAGAAAGAAACCGGTTCAAGTTATAGGTAATTGATGAAGAATTCGAATGTTCAACAAGAGATAAAGACATCCATCGCTGCCACACTCGCTACCTCTAATATAACGCATCCATCCACATCCGCCTCCACATGACCCTTACCGTACGTCATAAATTTTATCACTTCGATGAGCGGACGCTGCAAAGATCTCTTTTCGGTTTCACTATCTGCAGAATTAACGAGCCGTAAACTCGTGAGCAACTTTCCAAAGGTTCGTTTTTAAGTCACAGCTCTTATCACTATCAATATTTTAACACATAATAATTTATTCCCAAAAACAACGCCACATACCACATCTTTTATACATAATTATTTAAAAATCCTCTGATTCTTATTCAAACTTTAATAACTTTTTTTAATTATCTGTAAATCTATATAATTTTAACGTCTTTAAATTCATTCAGATTCAATAAGGGAAAGTTTATAGCACTGGAGCAATTCCGGTAGTTACTTTAGTTTGTCGTGGTGTTGACGCGCGATGCGTCTGAAATGTCAAACGATGCGGTGATCGGGAAGCGTGTGTAGGTCGCGCGGCGAGCAGGCGCTCGGCTGGCGGCCAGCTGCGGACTGCGCGGGCCGCGTCCGCTGCGCTCGCGAGGCCGCTGCCGCCCCCGCCCCGCGCCGCGCCGCCCGCGCACGCGCCCGCCCGAGATCGATACACCCCGCCCCAACCACCGGCGCGCCCGAAGGGGGCGACCGACCCACACACGCATTCGTCGCGACTCCAACTCTTAAGGCACGCCAGCTCGTCTTCAGCTTTTTTAATACCATAGGTCACCTTGTCGCTGAAAATCACATAAGCAAATGTTGATTTAAAAAAAAAACAGTGCAATGGCCACCAATATACTAAGTTCTATGTAATATAAGTATTATACACATGCGTATACTTATTCACTTTTAACTACCATAAACCATAACATTGTCAATATTTCTGTAAAATTAACAGTAAAAAAAAATTATAGCGTTTGTAACTCTGTCAACCTTCTTTTTTTACGTTTCATTGGCACCAATAAACTTGCTTTGTCACGGGGTCATACACTTTAATAGGTCGTAGGAAAATAAATTCTGGACGTAGTCACATCTGTAAAATTCCTTTTACATTTGGTGTAAGTGTTTCCCATAGACTTTGGAGCGACACCAACTTCAGATGCCCATAGGCTATTATCTCGTCAGCTTCTTACGCCTTTACTATTTTGGAGAATCTCTCGTGTGAATATATTTCCTTCGCTTTAGATTTTTACTCCTTCAAAATATGCACAAGCAGATATTTCTGAAACCATAATGACATTTTTTTCTAAACATATCGAACATTTCGATATACCTATTTGTTTATCTTATAAACTTCGCAATAAAGAGCTATATTTTGTTCTTTATTACATTATCCAGATGAGTACCTTAACTAATTAATACATTGTAGTAAACACTGAAACTAGTCGCTGCAAAATTAAATAAGGTTACCATTTTGCCTCACATCTTCCGCTCCGTACCCACGTGGATACGGACAAAAACCAACAAAGTCGATTATAACGGCTGCTTTATTAAATCCGTTTATTACATGCATTTACTAAATTTAATATGATTTTAAAAACATAAAGGATATTTTTTGCACTGTTGCTTTACATTTATGTCAATTTAAACAAACATTGTAAAAGAAATATGGTTAAAAGTCACGAATCAACATTTAATTTGCCACTACGATTTTTAGGGACGATAATAATCTATTTTCCTCTTTAGATTGTATTAAGATGTAAAATTTGTGTTGTGAAAAAGACTTAATTCGTCAATCAGAATCATAGACTTAATAGAAACTGTAAAATTTCAGATAATTAATTACGTTTTGTTATGTTTTTCAACATTTAAGAAACTATTAAGCGAGAAATGTCCACTGAGTATAATAATAATTCAATTGTACTGAGGTTGTTCAAAGATGAATTAATTAAGCTGAAAAGGACAATTTTCACAGCTCGTTGAGAACAACAACGCTCAATTGAAACTTAATTTAATATGCTCTCTGATGTAGCTTGAATAGCTATCGACATTTAAACAATTACAATTTAGATTTCATTTGCATTTAACATTTCAGTTGTGTGATCAATTTCGTAACAAGAATGTTTGTTATGTTATTTCATAAAACCAATTTGTTACGAATTTACTTTGAATATAAGAAGTATAACCTAATTTCTTATCTTCAAAGTAAGTTCTTAACTTCAGTGAAGTGTTTTTTCTAATATGCTAACCTATAAAATTACTGAAAACGTTTTCAATTAATTTATATCACAACAAATATGTACTTATTCTCTGTAAGACTTTGAGAATGTTTTGATAACATTAGTAAGTTAAAAACAAGTATGATGACTATAAAATAAACAAAACAACAACTTTACAAAAATATGAAAGAGTATAAAAGGCGTTGGTGTCCTATAAAAGTGGAAATCACAAAATATTCATCGCGGGATGGAGGCCGACTGGCAGCGCTACACGTCCCTTCTCATCTTTTCCGCAAAACCTCTGGCGAATCAGCAAAAACTTTCATTCATCTGTCTAAAGAGTACATAAAACGAGATGAAACGGCTCTCTAAAGCTAACACCGTTCTTTTTCATGGACAAGAAAATATTGCTTTTTACTATATTGTATTCGCAATAATGCACAGACTTTTATAAATTATTTATACAGAAGAACTTTTATAAGTACGATAACTCTATTCCAATTACGGGTGAACATGAACATAAATACCGTAAATTAATAATGTCTGTAACATGTATTAAAATTTTAAAAGTGCTGTAATAACTTACTGTGTTAACTATTTTTTTTCTATTGAACATGTATAATCAAAAATAATGAACATTAAAAAGTATTAAATTTTGAGAGCGATTAAAATATGTGTTCTTTTATATAATGTAGGTTTTATCAGGAAATATGATGAGAGTCGTCAAACCTTTTGGATCTTAGCCTACTATAGACAGGAGTTATCGATAACTTTAAATTCGTATCTAATACCTTGTCTTACACTGTACGTTGTCTCACAGCCTTACAAATAAACGCTGTATAAAGTTAACCTTAGGAATAAACTGAGTATAAGCAAATATTAGTATCAATATTAGTACAAATTTTGCTCAGTTTATTCCTAATTTTAACTTTATACCGCGTTTATTTGTAAAGCTATTACACTTTTTTTATAACAATACACTAATTGCACATTACAATCAATCACTTGTTTAAAAAGTTACATTAGCAAAAGAACGGTATTTTCGTTGGACATTACTGAGCATATGTTTCCCGAATGAAGATGAATTGGTTTCTATAATTGATTGTATCTCCACATTTGGCGGCCGAGCGCACAATCGATGTATCAGATTGCGAACTGTTTCGACGTTCGTTCATTCTCGGATCCCTGTATTTTTGACCTATTTCAAATCAACGACTAAGCGAATGAATCAATCGTTTGTATAAAACTTTCGTCTTTCATTTATCTTTATGTTACGAAAGTTTTGAGCTAATCTATTATCAAACTGACAATCGATTTTTTTAAATATGATAACGTGGTCAACGAGCGAGCGGCTACCTGATTCCGCCAAAATGGCGAAGCGACCGCTACCTTTAGACAGATGAGGATGCACATAAAGAGGAAATGACCCCTTCCTATGCGTCTCCTCTACCGTCAAATCCACTTTTCCTTCCTATTCCTTCCTCTTAAGAAAACGGTGAAAAGGATAAGGGACTTAAATGAGGCCTATGTGACAATACTTTTAAGTACTCGTAATACAATTGCTGGACTCCAAGCCTAAATTACTTTAATTATATATTTTAGTTAAAATTATAAATATACTGCAATAAATTAAAAATAAATGTAAAAGTAATTTAGTACTGAAAACATTTACAACGGGATAGGCGAGTGTGTATGCAATAGTATCCAGGCAAGTACTACTCAAGTGATATTTGCCGCGTCCTCGAACACAGCGCTCTGTTTGCTAGACACACACGTCACCAGGCTCTACGTTACGTCTATAGGCATCCTACGATCTTTCGCGCCCTACGCTCTTTAGTCACACCATCATAGTAAGAATTTATTATTATTATTTATTTTACTAAAAAAACGCGTCGACAATTGTTTTTTTTAAATCGCAGTACAGAAAGTTAAAATATGTTAAACCCAGTTTAAAACAGATAATATGATTTATGTACTATTTGACCTTAAAGGAGGAAAAGTTAGTGAAATGATTAAACGACTTAAACGCCAGTTACCGTAGCAAAATCTGTGACAATGAAAAGTTTGCAAGAAATTCTTTCAGCACTTCTGCTTAGTTGCTCTCGTACATTGTCTTAAGACGCGACGTAACGTCAAAATAAACAATTTCAAATAATAAACCTGGCCGCGAACAAAGAAATACGTTCCAGCGATGTTTGTAAGCAATATGTAGAAAAATGCAAAAGAGTGGAACACAAAGGGGGCCCGCGGAATGCCCGCCGAGCTCACTCATCTGCCGCACTCACGAACACCGCGTCTATCTCGCGAATATTTTGGAAGCGACGTGTGTACGCAAATCTATTTGAAATAAATTCACCATAAAAGTATTACAGGGCGAATGTTATGCATGTTTGTTATTCATAAAAGCAACGTCCCTAGCATTTATTTACTTGACTTAGATATCTTATTCAATATATGATAGTAGTTAATATGTGCGAAGGACGACCTTAAAGTAACGCCGCCAACACGGAATGATTTGCATTTCCTTCCTTCAAGACTTGGCGACAGTTGCTACCGCGGAAAAAGTTTCAAAAATGTATACACTTGTGGAATGCCAACCATTGATATTGCGGAGACGGTATTTAGAGTTTCGTCGCTATGGACGATATCAAAATTCAGCAGTTGGCATTGTTCCAATCGTTATTTCAAAATTCCTCAGTTTCGTTGGTATACTTGATGGTTTGAAGTAAAATTGTGTTCTCTTATCAATATGATATACATTATGTTAACTAAATTAAGATTGTCCACCACAGGGGATACAAATATCTAGGCTACTTTGTAGTGTTTTCTCCACAAATCTATTGAATTGCTCTATGCACCGCAATCTTATCTAGATTGCGCTGTATGGAGTCGGGTTAAGTCCGTATATGGTTTTAATTTTTATTTAAAGGATTATTTTTCTTACTAAGACGCTTTTAAATAAAAACAAACATAGTGGCAGCAATTAGTCTGTCAAATATTCAGTATAGTTTCTTGTTATATAGTTTACTATCAAAAATTTAGTTACTTATTTCATTTTATGTATAGTTAAGTTAATTTTAAATATCTTCCTGTTTAGAAATTTCAAAGCAACACAGGTTCCGAACAATGCGTAATATTTCTTCGCCAAAGCCCAACAAAGTTTGCGTAGAGCTCATCAGTACGCTTTTGAATTGTACTCTGATACAACAAAACACGCAAATTGTCGGTATTTTAATATATCCGCGTTTATTTTCCTTTTTGGATCTCAATTCATTTATCCGAAAGACAATGAAAGGAATAATTTATCCATGAATATTAATGAACTGGGATTCGCACTCATCCCTCTATTCAGGCTCTTACTGCGTAATAATAAAATGGCTTCTGAATACCTAGAAGTATATCGATAAATCCATATCATTTACATCGTTAATGATTTATCTTCGTTTTTATAACATGAATAATTCTGTTATTGTTATCACAACATAAAAGAATCTTTAACATTAAGAGATACTCGCGGCCTTGACTAGCACTTTGTGTAATTTAGATTTAAAACTCTTCGTAGCGAGTGAATATTTTACAAATTACACATCATTCGGTGGCGGTACCGACCAGTTCCAGACTCTGCAGGGGTCCTTCTTCAGGGCCAGTGTTATTGGGATTACGCCACCGAAAAAATAGAAGTGCGTAATAGCAATAAAATAATTAATAAAAAAAATATCTCACGAAAGTTTAAATAATTTAAAGTTCTTTACCTTTATATAAAGCTACCCATAACTTTTGCATAGAATAAGCCTATTGCAATGGTGTTTGGTCCTAAATAAAACAATATATAAATATATACTTGCATCTGAGAGGATAAAACCCTAAAATAAATCCAATAATGCTAACGGCATTGGATTTACTTATGAAAGTCACAAAAAATTATGTAAGGTGGTAATATTAACAGGGATTCGAAACCTACACAATTCAAAGGATAGGAAATATGAAAATTAATTTAATTTAAATATAACTTGTTAGCAATGGAAGGTCAAATAAATATGGAGTAGAATGTTTAAGCGTGAAGTAATTATCTCTTCGGCGCCTTTGTTTTTTTATTCGGGTTTGGTTAAGCCGGAAGCTGTAAGCTGCAAACGTTGCGGGCTTTTATTGCTAGCTGAAAAGTGAACGGCGGCCGGATTAGAACCGGAGGCTCGACTCGTCGGCTATTAAATATTTGCAGCATCATGTATGTTCCGATGCCACTGCCCACCAGAATTAAACCTCTGCCGGACAATGTTGCCAACTTTATATGAGACTAATAAGGTTAAAGAAGTAAATCTTACGCATTATTTCTACATGCTCGTTGTGGAAGTTTAAATTCCTGAGTTCTGAGAGCAATAAATAATCGAATGTACACGTTAACAACAAATGTAACGTAAGTAAGCATTTCCAAATTGTAAAACAATATTGTTACAGCTAAGCGGTAGAAACGCTAAGTTTAATACCCTCAGTTGATTGCTGTAACAAATAAAAAACAAGTAACCTAACCTACTATGCTTGCTTAAACTTCCCGCTTAATGTTTTCACCGTAATGTGGTCACATTTCGGATATTCGGTTGGCTAGCTGCTACTCAAAAGGGAAAAAAGGTCAAGTGGAGAGTTTATATTCAAAGCAGTCCCTACTTTATATAAATGTTCCTTTAATTGCTCCAAATAACTGTGAAAGAGCCTATTCGAGGTTCGATATTGTGATATGGTGTTCACTTTAACAATGATTCCAAGAATAATAAATTGTAACTTTAATCCAATCCAACATTTGAAATTAAGATTCTATTCTAGTTGTTCCTATTCCGAATACACCGTAAGAAATCAATTTATATTTTGATAGCTGTATGTAAAAGAATATTGTGTAGACATTGAACATTTAAAACCAATCTAAGATAGTTACTCGTTTAAGGCACGACTATGGTGCTTTAAATATGGCTGCAAAAATCAAAGACTGATCTAATTAAAATTACATTCAAATGTGCCCTTCAAGTTTTCCTGAAGCATTTTCCTCAGTGTAAAGAAAATCTTTTTAAAACAGTGTTAAGAAATTTTATTTCCTGCTTATTTTCCTCGTAATCATTGCAGACCTTCTACTAAATGACCGACGATCTTTTTTCCAATCATGCTGATAATAAATAAAGTCTTGATTCGTTTTGTCTTCGTTTTTAACTCAACGGATATTAAATTGTAAACCGACAAGCAAGCAGGTGCAAGAGAAAAAGTTTACAAGACAAAGAAGCTTCCAAAATAAATCTTCCCGAATGACACAATTCCCTAAATCTTCCTTTAATTTATTACATTGTTTTATTCTTTACATTTCACTTTTATTTTTAGTATCAAATGTTTACTGGCTGAAAATAGTATAATTTGCAAATTAAAAAATATGTAACACTAATAATTAATCTTTAATACGTAATTTTAAAACTGAAGCATTTACACAACGTTTCTGAAGTCTTCCTCGTTTTTAACGATAGAAATAGTAAAAGCAGGAACGATTATTGTGAAAATTGCAAAGTGAGTAACGCCTGACTTAGAAGTGACAGGGGCTCTGTTGCCGGGGCGATGTTTGCTGTGTAAACGTCCACTACTGTCCACGTTCTGTAGTCTACTTTGATTGCAAGGCGATGTTGATACACTCCCGGTACATGCTAGCAAGATTTTTTTTTATTTTCATATAATACGCTTTACATTTTTCTTTACAAAAAGATGTACTGCGTAAGTCATATTAAATTAATTATCTCAATTTATATTTCATGTTAACGTAATGTCTTATTAAGTTCAAAATTAAATCTTTTAAGACAACTCGGATTAAATTCGAGAAACTTTATCGTGTAAAAAATCAAATTAATAATGAAGAAGCAATTTTTAACAGTGACAAGTTATCATTAAAGCAACCCTCCCCGTCCAATTAACAGAAAACGAGAAGTCTCAAATAACGCAGTGAATTTGTCTCGCTTTGTTTCTTTATGTACAAGATTTAAATTAAACCTCAGTTCGTTGGAATCGCAGTAGGTACTAACCTAGACACCCTTTTAATATTTTTCATTTAATTATAGGACATTACCATAAAATGTATACACAAACATAGTTTTAATAGTAACAAAACTATTTTTTTTTTTAAATGAAACTGTAACTGAATAAGTTTATTATTTTTTGAGCCAACTTTTAATAATAATAGGTAATATTGAATTATTAGTAAGTATAACTTATTTTACTGTTGTTTATTTTCGTTTTAAGCAGAGAGAAAAGAAACGACAAAGATTTGTGAACGTATACTTACTATATACTTTTGTTATCATAGAAATTATACACCCATAAGGAAAAATCCGTCTATTCTACTTAACTATCTCGTTTAATGCTCTTGACTTAACGTGCTGGCATTGAGTTTATACGGATGGATAGCTCGTAGGCACAGATGGAAAAAAGGTCAAGTGGAGTTTTCAAATACACAGTAGAGCCAATTCTATTTAAAGTGATCTTAGTATATAATAGAGAGGAATAGAATTTCAATACTTATCGCACATTTATAATATAAATTATAACATTGAAATATAATGTCTAACAAAACTTTACGCTACACAAATGAGTTTTAAATGATTTCGGAATAATAGTATATTCATGTGAACATTTGCGGTCAGTTACTGACGAATGTTATTGCTGCAATGAAATTGCACTGCTGAACTGAATTGAATGTTCTAACAGCTGAATTATTACAGAAAGTATTGTAAAGCAAAATGAAAGTGAAATAAAATATATTGTAAATTGATTCAATAAAGTAACATATAGTACATACAGATATATTCATAAACTAATTATATTATAAGAAACTCAACAATATACAAAAATTAAAGTTACAATTTAAAATTATCCGGCGTTTCAAAGTACATCTAAAGACTTCAAATTTCCTTCTAGTTGTGTCTGTATTTGATTACATCGCTTCGGAGACGTTGGGAGAAAATGCTTTAGTTTATATTTGTCGGCAGGTTTTACGCGGTAGATTTGCTCCCAATTCAATTCTCTCTTGACGGCACTGAATAAGCTATTGGATAGAATTTGTAATACCAGGGATAGAACCTACTTTTAAATCGGATCGGAAGTACAAATCAAAGTTGATGTAATTTAATGGGTATTTAATAGTTGTTTTAAACTTGCGAAAAACGATGAATTAATATTTATTATATGACGTAACGATTCTAAATGGTAACTATAAAAATAAAGAATGATGTTAACTCTGTCTCAGTAAACAATGAGGACAGAGGACAGGATTCTGGTTCGATGTATTTTGCATACCACGCAAATACATCAAACTAGAATCTTGCACTTGGAATTTAAACGTAAAGTATTATCTAAAGTGCATTAACTAGCAGCAAAAAACAATATCAGTTATTATTGAAAACCCGTGTTGTTAAATATATTAAAGTGTTGTGTTGAAAATAGGAAACAGAAAATAGTCAGCGCTATTACCTAAACTAAAACATGAGATTAGAACTCTAAAAAGTGTTAAAACATTTTTTTTATTAATTTTCTTTACATTGATATACCTTAACTTTCCTTGAGGTCGAGTAGAAACTTAAAAATCAATGTTTTATGTCAAAAAATTTAAAAAGACATATCCACCCTCCATCTGACGCACATATCAATCTATAACCACGAAATAAATAAAAAACATCGTAAAAATGCGGAGATTTGAACATTTCCTCGATGGCTTCCCTTTCTTGCTCATCTAAAGTTAGGTGGAGTGTAAACAAATGACAACAACAGGCGAAGATAAAGATACATTGAAAATAAATTTATTTATTCAACTGTTTCCTATATTTTCTTAATATTATTTGTGTACAGGTAATGGTAAACCTACGTTGAATGAAGACTTTCCCAGAATCCCTCTCACAACACACAGAGCACTGAAACAGATTAAATTCTGTACTATAATAGATAGTAATGCAATCCTTACGATCCTGATTTGTTGATGAATTTTATATACAAAAAAATCACAGATAATATTAATTTTTTTTAGTAATTTCACTTGTCCTGATGCTAATAATATAAGATTAATTACATAAAACTGTCCTTCCTACCTCTGTTTTGCTTAAACGTAAATCAATAATTTAACAATTCTCCGACATGGTCGCTCCATTTTCATTTGCGGCGAAACCATATTAACATTGTTAATTAATGTCATTATCACCATCAAGCGTCATTACGAACCGATACCGATGGAAAACGTTAAACAATGTTTTATTTACATGTTTGCTTACACACAAGTGAATTACAAATTCAAACACATAGTACATAGAACAACAATTATTTTGCTTTGTTACCAATCTATACTTCTATACTAATATTATAAAGCGTAATCACACACTACTTCGTAGCGTAGGATATCAGCAGTCACAGTATATTTTTGAATAATTCTTTCTTTAATTAAAAAGCCCTACAGTTACAGCACGCTTTAGGCTATATATTTTCACTCTATTAAACTTAGGGGTAAATAAATTGGTGAAAACCTTCATATCGAAAAGGGAAGATAAATTACAAGCTGCTAACATTAAGGAAGCAATGTTATTACATTAACAGTAATTGTGACATTTGCAATTGAAAATTTGACAAATGTAAACAACAAAATTTAGTTTATATAATTTCACGCGGATTAAGCCGCACGGGAACAACTAGTTGGTATTATAAAGTTGTTATGAAAATTAATTATGATATTCAACATAATGTTAAAAGTCTGAACAAAATACATAAATGTTTACGACATTTTAATATTCAGTGATATCAGGTATTAAATTTTCCCTATTTAACTAAATGAAATTAGTAAAATGCCTCCATATTTTTAAATTATGATAATGACAAGGACAAAATAGGGTTGTTCGTATCTTTTTTACGATGAACATTAAAGTTTATAGACGGCTTTTACGCCTTCCTCTTTGTTACAAAAATGTATTATTACATACATCCAAATACGTATAACTTTATTTATTACGATTTATTTTTTTAAAGGATTCTTGATTTTACTAGTTTTAATAAATATACATACTGTTTACAAATTAAACTAGAGTTCGCGTTTCAGAAAGTCAACTTTAAATGTATGAAAACACATATATT
This sequence comes from Papilio polytes, assembly GCF_000836215.1. Lineage (NCBI taxonomy): Eukaryota > Metazoa > Arthropoda > Insecta > Lepidoptera > Papilionidae > Papilio > Papilio polytes. Next base: position 3,779,435 of record NW_013525102.1, read on the forward strand.
CGTTAATTTCATGATGATGAAATTGCAGACAGTCAAAAGTGAATTCTGTTTGTTGGCGCTGCTTATGTTAGCACTAATTCCAGCTATTTCGCTTTGACGACCTACTCTTAGCTGTTTTGCAGTCCATATTATACTTTGAACCACATAACTATTCTCCACTTCACAGAAACGTTTCGGTTGCAATGGTAATGAAACATTAATAAAGGAATCTGCTTGAATTATACTATTAAAATAAACAACAACTTCTATTGTTTGTAACGAAACTATGTAGTTAATAATAATCTTCTGTGACATTTTAAAAATCAGAATCTAAACTCTACCTCATTTGGAAATAAGTATCGATTTTTCGCTATGGTGGTGCTTATTTTATAAAAACTAGGTAAAAATAATAGTAAATTTGGCTCTCTGCCTGCTCTCCATCGTATTTCACATTCACGAACGTGCACAACTGTAATTGAAATAACTTATAGGATTTTTCCGCCGCATTTTAAGAGACACAAATCAACCCCGCTTTATTAAAAGTTACTTCGTTAAAAAAATTCAAAGAGTTTTCTCAAAAACATTACCTTTTTAACTCTGGCCTAATTTTTATTTGGTTAAACAATTAATTTTGTATTAATAATTTTCAAAGTATGTTACCAAATAGTAATTATTGTCTTGATTACTTTGTAATTATATGAAAATGTTTCTATTTGTTATTTACACAATATAGTACATTGAGATTAGTCTCAAACATCACTTTATTTTACTTCTTTTCAGTTGGAATAAGTGTGCTAAAGTTTGCTTACCTCCAAATAGTACATATGTTAAGGTGTTACATAAACATCACTACTTTTAAGGGACATCGCTTTATTTTCTTACGATTGAATCAGCCACGATTCTCCTAAAATCTAATGAGTACATTGTTAAATGTAAAACTGAATAAAGTGTGGATCAAAAAAACATTAAAACAAGCTCGAATGAAAACGAGACCACTTCCCAACATGTCGAGTGTTAACATTACATTCACCTTGCTCGCAAAAAGAAAATTCCACGAATCAACCCTCCACCCAATCTGACAACGGCATTCAATAACGTGAACATGAAATATTTATAGAAGTTCTATGTATCCGAGAAAGGACAAGTCGGTATAAGCTAAGTAGGTTTTCAAATTTAAATCCGGAAATATTAAAGCATGTTTTATTGCGCACTAAATATGAAATATTGTACATACGTTATATTATACATGGTACTTTAAGGAAGAGTAAAAATAAAACCCTTAAGTAGATAAGAAAAAATACAATGTATAAAATAAAACGTTTTTATCATTATTTAATTTTGCATGTAATATCACCGTTAGGATGTAACGTAACAATTTCATATGAATCAAATTGAAACCTTTTAGCTAATGTAAAAATCTCATTTACGTCTGAAAAGGTTTATTCAAAGAAATTGCAAATAAGTTTAATTTACTTTCCTTCCCTTTTTATTTTAAAGCTATTACTGTTGTACCCAATGTTTTTTTATTTATTCTACAGACAAAGTAATGTTAATTCTTTCAACAATTCATTTTAAGATCCTATATTAAAAATATAGGTTTATTTTAATCTTTTACCATCAATGTAGGGTAAGGATGTACAAGTCCTTATGTGCCTACTGGCTTATCTGGAAACTATAACATTTTACCTTTCATATCGATGTACTTTTCAGAACAAAAACCTGGATAATTGTGCCCAAACACGACAAAGATATTTCTTGCTTGTTAACTAGAATAAGCTATTAACTAATAGCCTTTTATGTTAGATAATAAAACAAGAAACTGAACTTATGTAAATCTATATTTATGTTATAAGATGGAAGAATTTTGATTTTTCTTTGTATTCAATTCACGTAAAAACTACTGAGCCGATTTGAAAAACTCTTTCACCCTTAAAAAGGTAATTAATCTGTGAGTAACATAGGCATATTTTATTATTATTTTTTAATTTCAACGGTCGAAGTCGCAAGTAACAGCTAGTAATGTATATACTTATTTTCGAAAATAATTACTTAAAACATTTTATAATGTAAATCAAATACTGTAATACTAAGTTTACCCTCGTAAAAGTTATTACAGTGCTATTTTTACAAACGACAGTGATGATGGTGTAGTTAATGGGACATAAAATTCAGGTAATCGACGGCCCGCGTTAACATAAGAAACCGTTGATAGCCACTCGAATAGGCCTCGGCCAACTCAGCTCCGTATCTTGCGAGATTAATCTTGTACGGGTGCAATAAAATGTTACCTTATACATAAACTAGCTGTTGCTCACGACTTCACCCGGGTGAAATAAAAAAAGGTAAAAATATAGCCTATGGTATCTTTGATAACATAGCTTCTTAATGGTGCAAGAATTTTCGAAATTGGTCCAGTAGTTTTTGGGTTATTTCAATATATCCAAAAATCCAAAAGTGCAAATCTTTCCTCTTTATAATAGTATATATGTCAGCTCACGCGTACAGTAATTTTGAGGTTTGATTTAATCACATAAACTGAGTAACTAATTTAGAAAGCACTAAAAATTTATTTAGGACAATCACCAAACTACCTCCACTTGCTTCTTTTAATGTCAAATAAAAATTATTAAATTGAAATATATCTATCAAATATCAAATATATCTGAACACTTGCATTTATTTTTGTACGTTACTTTTTTAACTATTTTAGCACTGCCCTAAATCGGTAGTACTTCCCTCTAGAGAGAAAATACATTGCTAATTCTCATCACGTCTGGAACAAGATATCAATAGCATGACCACAAATAGAAAAGTTTCAAGACGTGTCTTGATATACCAACATTTATTTAACAGCGGGACTGTTAGTATTGGAAATATGGTTACAAACAATTCTATTACGAGTATGCTATATTCAATACTAGCCATTGCATGCGACTTTGTTCGCGTGAAATAAAAAAACGATAAAAATAAAGTCTTTGTTACTCACTGATGACGTAGCTTTTATAATCATGAAATGATTTTATAAATCGGTTCAGTAGTTTTTTAGTTATTTCAATACATGCAAGAATTACAAACTTTTCCTACAAATAATATTAGTATTGATCAAATCTAGTACATCAATTTTAGTTTTGTAAACCTGATTATGTGTAAAATTGAAATCTATAGGTAATAATTTCATACTTCTATGTGTTACCGAAGAGCTATTATCATCTCCTTGTTGATTAATCTCATTGGTCTGTCCGAGGAGATCAATTGCAAGCGTTATTCATGAGAACCCATCCATCTTGTCTGCATAAATTACGCAACGCTATTTGCCAGATTATACGATCTACATACGAACACGGTAAGACTTTACACTTTACTGACAGAAAAAACTAGGAAATATAACTAAGTAGAAGTAGGACCTTTAGTTAAACCATTAAAAAATTACTTTCTCGGAAAGAATTGTACCATTTCGAAACGATATTGTAAATCATACTAATATTATAAATGCAAAAGTTTATATAGATGGTTTGTTAGAGTTTGTAGCCAAAACAGCTGCAAGGATTTCGCTGAAATTTGGTACAAAAGTAGAGAATATTCTGGAAGAACACATAGGGTACTTGCTTTTGTTTTTTTTTAATTCCACAGGGACGGAGTCCAATGTGACAATTTAGGAGGAACAAGTAAAATAATATTAAGAATTGCTGGATTACGATACTAAATAAAACATTTTCAACAAGAAGTTCGAGTGCAAAGCTTCAAAAAGCTCGCGATAAGCCACTCGTAAAAATTGTTGAAACTTACTTCCGCTTTTACAACTTTCTCCGGGTTAAGTAAATATGAAAAATACAATAGACTACGGACATTTGTTTATTCTTTAGTACAAGTCATCCATAGTACAATTTAAATTTGAAAATAACTAAAAAGATAACATGGCGTAGGAGCACTTTAATTAAAATGCGGATAATTTTATTGATTCAAGAGCTTTTAAACTTTTAGCGATCTGAATCCATTTTTATAAATGAAGTATAGAGGGTATGTAATTTTAAATGTTTTGATTTTAAAGATTTTCAATGTGCTAAAGTTTATTTTTTTGCTTAAACTGATGAATAGATTATAAACATTTACGTAATACTTCAAACAAATGTTCTCATAAGCCTTTAATATATTACGGCTAGATCCCAGTGTACACAAACGTAAGGACGAAACGAATGATAAAATAATGACTGGGTACAAATGTTCCTTAAACATACGTCTTCCTGTCACACTGTCTCGCTTAATAACCAGTTATTTTGCTTTGCAACGAACGTAATGTCTGACGGGAATATCACATTGATATTAGTTTTATCTCGTCTCATTGACTTTGTTATTTTTTATATTTATGTTCCGTAACTCCTACGATTACATATTTAAATCAAGTAACTAATCTTTTGGACTTCCACAAACACAATTTATGTTTTTTTTATTTCATGATAATTCTATTTATACTTGCCTTATTCAGTCCTTAGCATTTTACGAGTATACATAGTTATTAATTGTCAAATCTCAGTAAATACAGTTTTACTAAACTTTTATTTCGTTTTAGGAACAAACAAGATAATGTGATAAAAGCTTTAGCATCTTCAGCATCGTCAATACTAAGCTCTTAGTTCAGTTAACAAACCAGTTCAAATAAACGTGCACTTCATCGAGAAATGGAGCTTTATGTTATAAATCAAAGAGAACATGCAATAACAATTTATTAAAGTAATAAACAGTTTTATGATTAATTTGAGATAATCTAAAAAATGACAAATCATCATCCCCTGTTAAAAATTCCTCTATTACTATGTAATTTCGCCTTGTTTTCAATGATGAGGCATACTAAATGTTAATCATGTAAAATAAACATTATGTATACAAATGCGTATTTACTTTTTTGTACCAGACGTACTCTACATGCGAGTAATAGGTATTGAATGACGGAGGACAAATTGTATATTTAGTAAATACAATTATCCTTCGTCATCCTTTTCTTATTACAAAACTTCAATTTGCTTCCATGTCAATAATGTTAATTACATTAAATGTTCTTTATAAAAAAAGATTTAACCTATTTTTAAATAACATGTTTGCTACATGCTACTACAACCTATTTAACAACTGCTTTACTGAATAAGGACAATTAATTAATATTAAATCAAATTTAAGTCATTGCTTGTAATTACAAGTTTTTAGAGAAACTGACCTAACTAAATTTGATTTAATATTCTGTAACTAAACACTTGTCATTATTTCATTAACACGATTCAATGTCTCATAAAATGAAACTTCAGAAGTATTTACTTAAGCGCCCATACCCCAAAGGTTTGGGGTACGGACTTCCGATCTTGCGGTCGAGGGTTCGAATCCCGCCATTCGACTATTGTCATGAACCATATCCTAACACAAGCCTAGAGCTTAGTTGGATCGGTTAAAGGAAATATTAGTAAATTAACAAAAATCTACCAATATCTTAACTAAAAAAAATATGTTTTACAATATAACTTTGTAATAATTTAGGTTCATGTAATAAAATTGTAACAAAAATAATGTTCAGATTTGGTATAACATAAGGAATAGCTTGGAATAGCCTTGTACAGTTTGTCTTTGTCGGTTTTATACTCATGCTACATTTATTTCAAAATTAATTTCTTCTTCCTTTATTTGCACTAAAGTGAGCACGTTATTGTAAATTTATATTGTCTCTTAAATAAAATACTACTGGAAATGAACTTAAAATTTGCTCTTATTTGTATTTTGTGTACGGGTTCTTATGATTGTAGAATACATTGAAAACTCATTTAATTTTAATTTTGGCTAATTGTTAGTTATATTCTTCAGCCTTGCCATCTTATACTATACTAGCTATTGCTCACGACTTCGCCTTCATGAAATAAAGAAATCTAGCCTGTATTACTCACTGATAACGTACCTTTTTAATGGTGAAAGAATTTTTGAAATTGACCCAGTAGTTTTGGTTTCTCCAATAGATACAAAAGTACAAGTCTTTCCGCTTTAAAATATTAGTATAGAAAAGAATGCAACTTACGTGAACTTTAATAGTACATATTTTGTTTATAGTTCGCAAAAGTTAGAAATGGATATAAATAGCCCTATAAGCTATAAAATAAAAATACAGTAATAAATATTCGTATACATAACGTATAGTTCGTATGCGAATGGGAAAATGATGACGCGGGACAACTGTTACTCGGTCATACGTCTCGCTGTCACATTGACTCGATTAATAACAGCTGACGTCATGTTGCTACAAAAACACACACCTACAAAATAGTACTATTACCGTAATACTATATCTTTGACTAAACTATCGCACAACTGTTTAGTCGCGCTTTGATTCCTATTAGTTTACATGAAGATGCACACATTACTCGATTTTTAGTTGTACAACTAAACAGTTTAATGCTTGCGAAACAATCGACAATCGCACAACTATTGTGGAATAGTCTAGTCAAAGCTTGCACCCGCACTTACATGGTCGGTTAAAAAACTCGTTAAATAAATCAATTACAACTGCTATTACTATAGAGTTGTATATCATTAATCATTATAAAAGGTTACTCCGAAACGGTTGATTAACGTCCTTTTATCCTTTTATATACGTGGGACGGTTGTGGACATATTAAAGGTAACATGTCCTTCTTTGTGACCGATTTGTTCGACGTGCGTCTGTACATGTCCCAATCAATGAACCATATATTTTATCAATATCGAATGTATAAGTAATATTTATTTTTATAAAGCATATATTTGAACTATAATATCTGTTTTGATAAAATATATCAAAACAGGTATTTAGACTTGAACGAATTTGTGCCTTCAGAGTACTATAATACTCTTTTAAACTTTTATTTGCATAACCTTATTAAATTTACATTTACACAGGTAAAAGAAAAAGCGTGATATAAAGTAGCGCCTTTAGATGGCTAAAGAGAACGCTTTGATGAACAAGAGTGTCTTGTGAAATGTGACGATCTCATTTCTACACCATAAAGAAAGAAAAAAGCAATCTTTTTAATAATTATGAGTAAATATTTTCGTAGGTAAATAGCTAAATACTGTAATAATGTTACTTATGTTACAAATTCTAAGGTTTATATGGATGGATGGATGTTTGTTGGAGTTTGTAGCCTAAACGGCTGTAATAATCTCGATGAAATGTGGCATAGCTATAGAGCATGGTCTGAAAGTACACAGATGATACTTGCTTCTTTTTTTTTTAATTCCACGCGAACGAAGTAGAGGGCGAAAGCTAGTATATTATATTTACAACATTAATGATAAAAGAAACACAACCGTATTAAAAAAACAACAGTTTTGTAGCGGTATTTTGTAACAAAATTGAAAAACTTAAAGTACATCTTTTTTATACAGATTCTTTCGTTAAATTTTATTTTACAAATGCCTACGTGTCACGGGAAGATTGATCACAGCCTCTTCTATAGCTCACTTAATTACCCTAAAGCCAGTAATGCGATAATTCATCACAACCACGGATTTAGTCTGGTCACTTAAAAATTAACTTGTTTGGTTACAAACTTAACCTTTGAACATTAAACGATGTTAGACAAGCGACAGCAAAATGAATTTTATTCTAATTAAAACTTGTAAATTTAACATTTGTTTTAGATAATTAACATGAAATTAAATAGAAAAATCAGTATTTTCAGCCAGTCGTTTGTCTGCAGAAGTGACTTTCATAGTTAAAGTGATGAGGAAAGTGAATAGAAAACAAAAGTAGAAACATGTATATAGATTACAACTGGATGTAATGTTTATTTAGATATGTTTATAAACCAAACAAGAGGCGAGCATAAATCGGTTGAGAGAGCACATGAAATCATTGTCAATCGGTAGAGGGAGGCGAGGACAATAGATCAATCGAGAAAAAGTAGAAAACTGTCATTCTGTCTGCGCAGCTTTCCGATGTTCCATGTACCATCATGATATACTGCCGCTCTCGCTTTTGTAACCTAAATAATTTATGTGCTCTATTTCGTTAGCGTTTAACGTATACCTAAATTATTTGTGTACTTAAAATGTTAATATAAAAATAGTTATATTTTATTTGTATGAAATAGTACATTTCGCTCGTGACTCCGTGCGTGTAGATTTCAAAAAAACCTACATTCATGCCAAATTTCATCGAGATCCGTTTAGCGGTTTAGGCTACAAACTCTAACAAACATCCATCCATCTAAACTATCTCATTTATAATATCAGTAAGATTAATGTATAAAATAATACAATATTCTATACTAGCTTCTGTCCGCGACTTCGTCTCCCCGAATTAAATAATCTACATCTGTACAGGTGATCGATTAATCCGTTCCGAAGATACCTTCTAACAAACATCCAACCATCTCAACTTTCGCATTTATAATATTCGTAAAAATAATATGAGAAAGATTAGAAATATGTAATTAGTATGTATTATGGCTATAATTTTGTACTTGTCATTAATTTAAAAGTTCCATACAACACGTACAATTTTAAAAGTGAACAAAAGTTTAAAGCGAAATAATTTCACATTATAAAATACCTCAAATGCAGAATATTAGGTTTCAAATTTTCGTACTAAAAAGCTTTTATCGTCATTATAATCGGTATTTAGTTCAAATATTTAGCCTTATATGAAATAGGTTAAGCTTTTTAGGTTTAAAAAGAAACCTGCTTCGATTAATCAAATTTTTACCCAAAGAAGAAAATAAAAATAAAGTATATTGAAACGTGTTATGAAAATATTCCTAAAGGCGTCTATATTTTACGGACTAAACATAGTTCTTTCAAATGAATTTATCTCCATATGAACATTAATAAACCAAACACATAATGTAAACGGTATGATATTTTTTTTTTATAAGAAATGTTACTTAAAGCACCTTTTGTCCTTTTGTAATTCGTGCCCTCAAGTATTGAACACGACCTAAAACATATATTGGGCAAACATTCAGAAAACACGAGTAGCCAATATAGCCCTTGACTATTGAGCACTTCTAGGAACCTTTGAGATCAAGTTTATAGTATTACATAAAATATTTGTTCCAAGTAAAATTCTTGGAACAATTTGAGTTTTAGAAGTATTGTTTTACAAAAATTCATACAAAATTACGTGTGGTTATTGAATGTCAAGATAAAACGCCCTGTCATCTTCAATTTTTAGGTTAACACGCTTAAGATCGAACCAGGTATGGTTGGATTGTGTAAAAGAGAATATGCTTAACAAGGGAGTAGATTCAGATAGGATGGCTGACAGAAATGTATGGAACATCAGCACATACCGTGCTGACTCTCCGTAGGACAAGTTTATTCTTGGTCGGTTTTTGTTTTGTTAAGCTTGTCTGATACATTTACAAGTATTTTCCAGGTTTATTTCTTCAGAACTGATACAGTGGAATCTGAAAAATCAATACCTGTAATCTTCCTAGAAACCTAATTATAAAATAACAATTCATGAATATTTTTGTAAAGAAGTAAAGGCGTTAAAAACTATTGTTAAATAGTGGACAGATGCGGTGCGGATGTTGGAACACAATCCGGGTCAGAGAACACACAAGGCGTTGATACGTGAGTGGAGTCACGCGGAAGTGGCACGCTTCCTTAAGCATCCCCCGCGCCTGTCCACGCCGCCGTCAATTGTGCTAAAGTGAGCATGATCTTACATCTGAGACCTAAATATTTACCTAAGCTCTACATTTTCCT
>NW_013525102.1:3789567-3845469 GCF_000836215.1 Papilio polytes
TAACAGTTACAATAAGGTAGGTTTACTATTTTCAAGGAATTATTTCGTTACTTTTTAGTGTACTGTTTTTTTGAGAATATTTTGTTTTTGTTTTATTTATTGAATAAATTTTATGAAAACAAGTATTCGATAATTAAGGTAAGAAAAGTAGCTATTATAAAGTACTTTTAAAATTTCCAAAAGGTATAAAATGCATAAAGTTAATTTCAATTAAATTTAAATTTAATTTTAATTTCAATTTAATTCCAATTATATTTCAATTAAATTTAAATTTAATAATAAATTTAAATTTAATTGAAATTAGTGCTTATCGATAAAAAAGAAAAACATTTATTTAAAATTTAACATGTGTCCCGAAAAATAGTACAAAATAGCTAAACCATTACAGCTTTTATTTCTTAATCAAAACGAACTAACTAAAAACTCATACATTCACTTTATTCATTTAGTGCGACGTACATTAATTTAATGACAAATAGTTTTCACAACTTGAGACAAGGGCTTATTCCGGCGCACCCTAATTTCCTTTGTGTCACTTTATACGAGAAATTTTTCACTTAACACAAACTACAATTGTCTGTTATAAAATAGTTATGTCGGTAAACATGAAGTGTGAATTTGTATATACAGAGATATTATTTCAGGTGAATATCGCAGACTGTACAATACATACTCTATTGGTATGATAATAACATTTCCTCATGTTATTTTAGAAATCAACAAACGTTATGCATCAGCAAGTTAAATTGAATATAAAAATATTCAACGTATATTTTATCATACTTCAGATACGTATAAAATATTTTCTTAATATGATATAACCATTTATTTGGTAAAGTGATTCCAATAGCTCGACTTTGCTCTCCATCGGAATGTGAAATGTTATTGCAATGTGAGTGTTATTGTATTAGCTGGTCTCCCGAAGCGTTCGAAAGGATTCAGTTTGTGAAAACTGCTTTTTAAGATATCTCACGGATTTTCATTGTATTCAGCAAAATAATCATAGCAGATAGTACTTTTCAAACGGTGTATTATTTATATTCAATGCAAGATTTTCTTTCAGTTTCTATTCTATCTTTTTTTTTTACTAGCTGTCGCTCGCGACTCCGTCTGCGTGGATTTAAAAGTCAACAAAAGTGAGTAGCCTATGTTTTATTTCAGACTATCCTCTACATCTACGTCAAATTTCATCGTAATCCATTCAGCCGTTTAGGCTACAATCTGTAACAAACATCCACCCATCCATCTAAACTTTCGCATTTATAATATTGGTAAGATTTCTACTCAATTTCTATCATTTAAGCTTTTAAGATCAAGAAACTATGTAAGTATCAATTTTCTATATTAAATTAGGTTGCAATAGGTATTTTGTAAAACAGAACCAACGGTCTGCATAAACAAAATATTTCGGTATAATAGTACTTCAATATTCATAAACTTTTTTAGCTATTCATGTTCACTTGGTTAGTTATAGCTTGCAGTTAGTTGTGGCTATTTGCGGGAAGCATTCAACAGCTCTCCCGCCTGTTAGGCAAGCCGCTAAAGTTACCAAAACTCTAATGGCTTCGTTAATGAACTCGCAATAATATATTTTACTCTGTCGGTTTTCAAGCTCGTTAACTATATGACTGTGTTATGTAATACGACTGTCATTTAGTATAATTTGATGAAATACTACATTATAAATTTTCACTCTAGTAGCACTCCAGTCCGTGTGTAAATCAACTAAAAAGTTTAACATAAAATGTTGAAAGAAATCACCAAAGTGGGGTTAATATTGTGTTTTAAATGTTCATAAATAATCATAATACCCATACAATACTCAGTCAACGGTTTATATAACCTTAAAATGAAAACCTTTGCGAAAAATAATTTAACAAGCGATGTTCATGAGCAGATGGACTCTGATTTATGACAGAACTCTCGGCGCCTTCACTTTCCTCTTCCGCCATAATACCATGAAAATTATGACGCCTGTTTACGATTGATAAATGGATGATCTGAATATATATTTTCCTTTTTTTACATTTGAAAAACTTATTAAAGGTGTTTCAGTAATCCGCTGTAAAACATGGCTAATAATTGAAAAAGTAGTACATAAAATCGAGTAACAGAGGATAACTAGGAATATTTTGTAAATGTAACTAAAATGAAATAAAAAGGATTATATCACTGACTCATTTAATGGTGGCCTGTCGAGATGAGATACGAAACCTTGTTGCGCATACACCACATGAAATGTGAATAGAGCAGAGAGATGTTGATGACTTATTTAAAATATAGGCTTAAAAAGTGCTTGAAACGTTTAAAAGTGGAAATGTCATGTGTGGTTTTCATAATGCGTCGTTTACACTTAAAATATCAGTATAAATTTTATTGAATTAATTCATTCGTCGCAAAATATTATCATTGTTTTACGCATTGCTGAGGCAAAAAAATATGAATATATTTACGTTTCAATGTTACGTTACGTTATTTAAGTATACGAAAACTTATTTATGACTTCATGTAAGAGCATTATAGGGAAGGCTTAGTTCCATATCATAACATTCCAATTCTCCTCACGTTCTATTATAATGTATTTACGTAAAACTTTTCATAAACATTCTTCCATAAAAATAGGACATTTCATATGAAAAAAAAAAATGTATTTATATTTACAAATCTATAATTATTTTGTTACCTTTATAAGGGAACAATATGTTTATTACACATTTTAGGATATTTATAATGTGCTACAGTCGGAACCTTTCGCGGTATTCCGCTGCAATATGCCTTATTCCTCGCAACGGGACAAATTTCGCCATTACAATCAACTAATCAGGTAAAAGTGAGGTAGACAAACGATAAGTAAAGCGACTAGCCGTGTACCACTGACTGCCTTTTTTTCCTAGAAGTATTAAATATAGGTGTGTCCTTTTGGATACTGTTTCGTGTTGTCAGCTGACTTTCTTTCACGATGGAACACCGCTAGATTGCCCGATAGTACTTAGCGAGTTCTATGACCTTTGTCTTTGATCTTTTACTTAGATCAGTTAAGTTTAGTTATTCACAAGTAACATTTATACAAAGTAATGTTACTATGGCTAATGGCTCGTAATCAAGACCCAAGGGGATAATTGCTTTCATTAGGAACGTTAACAGGATTTTACTACAATTTGTAAACAGAACTTTAAATTCATCATCTGTATAAGGAAATAGTTAAACATTAGTAACTTCCATTAGACAGTTAGATAAATACTCATATTCCTTGTCATAAATGAATACAAAAAGTCGTGTGTATTTTTTCGTCACTCTTAAGTAAACTGAACTTCACAAACTTGAGTAATAACCTTGGGCACTATTGAGACAATTGAAAATGTACTTGGGAAGTTCATCTTCATTGGTCCGAGAAGTGCTTTTTGCCGAGAAGGCGTTTTGAAATTAACTACATCTATACTGACTTTATCTATACCATTTTTTATAAATGATGAAATGCAACATTTCACCTGTTTTTTAATTGCCTGAACATTAATTAAAGCTAGGTTTTACTGCGGAACACCAAGTACCAAGCCTACGCCATCGAACAGCATGTCTCATCAAAACTAATTGGATTGATTTTACACAAAAATTAAATACACTCGACACCAACATTGAGCTTATATGTTTCAAGAAACTTATAATGAATTTGATATTAAATTATTAGTTAAAAAAAGCTATTGTATATTTTTAAACTCTCTGTTGTGTTAGTCTTATACTATCTATTAGGTCATGCCATGGATGTTTGTTTTTTTGTTTCAATTTACGTTATATTAACAGGAACTTTAAGGATTTATTTGTATGCTTATTGTACAGCACAAATTTCCCGTGTTAACGGAGTAACATGTTGTCAATATTTGTTCAAACCACAAATTATTGAATCGGATTAAGGTAATGTTGATATGGATATTTTCTGCTGACGCAACACCGACCCTTACTATATTTTAATCGCGTAAGCGTTACACTGATATCTGAAGGTAAGTCAAGTTTGCTACATTTAATCCCGACCCAGTCATTCACGATGTTCCTAAACCCGTAAAATATCATATCTTTTTCATCATTGTGGATATATTTCGTCGTGGAATTTGAATGTATTATAATATTTTCTTAGTTTGCATTCAGATTTAGTATCGTTAGTAACCAAATGTTCTTTATAAAAACAGATATCGGTGCGATAGAAATGTATTTAATTTTATAAATTGCTTCAATGAATAAGTACTTCAAAGCTATAAATGTAAAAAGTATAGCAACTAAAGTATTTGACTGCTATAAAATACTTGTAACTTATTTTAAAGTTTGTGTTGATATTCTCTCCGAAACGAAATTTCAAGTGTTTACTGTGTGGAAAGTATTGGGTTTATGATTTACCGCCGTCGGATTATTGTGCTAAGATGAATAGTTCGTGGCTGTGAATATTTTTATGCTTTTTTGCATTTGGAAAATATCATAGCTGGCCAATGTACCCTATTTATAATATTATTCATAGGTCACATTATGCAAATTATTTTTATTTTTTCAATAATTATGAGGCGGTTTATTTTCTCGACCTTTTACCTTCCGTTTGATGACATTGGGGGGAACTACAAACAAGAACAGCCGCGGTGCTATCCCTTAATTGCCTGTTGGAATAGATACACATTGACATACTTACAATAAAGATGGGTAATAGGACTACTTGATGGTTATTCGCGTCACGTATTAATTCGATATCAATAGTTCCTACGCAAATAGAGAACATCAATATGTACTTCTATATAACGACCCTCGCTAACGAGCACCTACAATTGAAAATATCTTCATCATAATGTAAACTACAATAAAAACAAAAGTGTGTAGCTTTTTTTGTATACATACATTTATAAGCTGCTTTGTATTGGGTTTTGTTCGGGGTCTCGTTTCAAAATGTTCAAACGATTGTACATTTTAAGGTGGAACACGAACAGTTTCCCTGCTGTGCATACCTATGTGTATATTGTACAACTTAATTACTCTAATTTAAATGATATCATATATTTTAAAGCTGTTGTAAGATTTGTTTAAATCTTCCCTCGAGTTTTAGTAGACAGTATTTTTTTCTAAAACCGCTTTTTGTTATTTTTGTATTGCATACAGAATGTGTGCCGCTGACTATGCAGTAGAATTTTTGTTGTTACAGTTTGAAATAAATACGAGTCAATAAAGAAAAAGGCTTAGAGTTATTGTAAAGCTGCAGGACAGTATCGTGACACAGCTATAATTTTTGCAAAAGTGAGAAACTTCACTGGCTTGCTTCCAGTTTTCTAACACGATTTATTTTTCAAATGGTTCTAAGTTTTCATTTTTAAGAAAAAATGTATTATATATGACTGTTTTATGACAGTTCGTTTTTTAACCTTAATCGTAAAATATAACCTTTTAATTTTACCGCGGCTACGGTGCAATATTTTAGCTGTGGGCAGTACTAATGTGGCAAGAAACTTACCAGTATAAGAAATATTCATTTACCAGTGGTTTTTTACCGAATTACTGGCTTGTGACATTATTGCCATTTATTTTTCTGACTTTAGACTACAACCTTTTTGTTATTCCCTAACGAGCGAACAGCACGTGGTCCGCATCTCGCCCGGGTGTATTCCCGCGTCTTTATGCTTCCACAAAATTGTGTTTTCTACAAAACGTAAGCGCTATTTTAAAAAACGCCCGAGAGACAAAGTGAATGTACTAAGATAGCTTAAGTATTTTCTTTTGCAATGAGACAACACAATAAAGCTGTAAAGTTAACAAGCTTTTTATTACAGTTTTTTGAAAATACTTTTCGTTGAATGTTTTTTTTTATTTATTTACATTAAATGGTTCATTTCAAATCCTCAAAATAAAAATACGCAAAATTTCTTTTGATTTGTAGACAAGCACCAATTATAATGAATAGCCAAAATTAAAATTATGCTTTAATTTACTTTTTCACCATGAACACTTATAATTTACTTTTGTCTTTGTGATTCGCATTAACTTAATAATTTAACGGTTTATTAAAGATCAAAACAAATTTTCTCTTAACGCAAACAATTATTTTTAAACACAATTTATTTTTCTCCTCATCTACGAGAATCCGCGAAGATTGTTTTCATCTCAGATTTATCTTATTTTGTATGAAAAATTGCCTGATACAATTTTGTTTTGTGAAGATCGTAACCTTTTGGAATAATGTATCTCATTATACTTAAATAATAAATTGTTTGGTACATATTATATAAAGGTACAATTTTCATTATTTTTCTACAATACGGAGGAGGCTTTTTTAATAAAGAAAAGAGTTATAGATATTTCAAACTATTTGTAAGAAAAGGTATGCTTTAAACATTATTAATTGAATAATTTAATCGTTTTTAATACTAAATGCTGTGTAAAGCAATCAGCATTCAGCAATCAATTTCAAGAGACGTGAAGAAGCAATAGAAAGCAAGCAATAAATGTAATTTGTTGTTATTCTTTGAAATCTAACCAAATCTCATATTGTAAGTAAGCGTTTCGTATTATATCAAGATTCGTTACACTTCCCTTGATTTATTTATTATCATATCTGTCTTATTACAACTTTCATGTCAATATTTATACATATTCTTGGAATACTTTACGTCAACAGTTATGTACACTGAATAGATTATTAATTAGTTAATAATACCAAATGAGCTATTATGCCAAATGTCAGTATTGTTTACTCAATAATTGTATACGTTACTGTTAGTAAGTTATATTGCAAATACTTACAATTGCAATATAACCGTATGTATCGAAACATATACAAAACTCCTACAAAATTTTTACCTAATTGTGTATTCATTATTGTAAAATTCATTGTACTAATCTTAACCACAACTTCAGTTTTAAGTAAAGTGTATTTTTTTAGAATAAATTGATGACAATTAATAAAAAAAATGATTATGAAGTTTTTTATATCTTGTTTATAAAAATACTAATGATGGCAGAAAATGTTTGTTTATTATACCTTCATAGTAATCAGGTTTCACGATCGCCCTCAGATCTACATAAAAGATTTCTCACTGTCAACGCTTTGTAACCTTTACAAGGAACATTTTTGCCGTCGAGTATTGCTCCCTAGAGCCATTTGTCCTTTTCCTCGTACGTTTTGTTTGGGCTTTTTGTATTTCACTCAATAGCACATAGGATTTTGGTCATTGGCTGCCGCATTTTTTATTATTTACTAGATACATTATTCTGTACCTTTGAAAGGGTAGCGATTTTTAAGTAACAATTCTTGTGATTTGAGTTTAAAAGCAGTGTACAAGATATAACACTTACGAGTATTTAACCTTTTTTTTTAAATAAAATTTAGTACCGTAGTTTGTAAGTCAGCAACTAATAAGATATTATTAAAGTAAAGGAATTAATAATACAGATGGAAACAACCGCAACATCCTTGCGCAAATGTTTATTACAATTTCCTGTCAGTTTTGGAGCATTCGAGCCGTTAGCGGTTTCAAATACCGTTCTGCTACCAAAATTTATTACGATTTTGAACAGAGCTTAAGTTACAATGCTAAAGATCAAGTCTTAATTTTCGCCGTATTTCTCGCGTACTAATTACAGTACAAAATATACATTGATAATGTGTTTTTGTTGATTTTAATAATAAATAATATTTTTTGTCGAAGTGAAGTTGTCTATTACCATATGAATTGAAAGAAATTGAATAAACAAGTTCTTACCATGTATTTGTAAATCTTTCAAATATTTAACTCTCTATTGACAATTATTTCAAAATGTATAACATATTTAGAACTATATCTAATTTCTAAAATTGCTGTATGGTTTGTAATGTTAAAAATATTGATAATTTTTTGTCCTGCGATATATATTTTTTTTTAAATTCGCGTCCCGGATACAGAAAAATATTCAACTTTATGTGCGGCATGTTAACTCCTAAATGGAAAGCTTTTAGGTTTTGAAGGAATTTATGCTCCATTTTGCTGCGCCAAAACGCTTGGTGAAACATGTGTCGGCAAAATATATGTCTATTTATACAAATATCATTTGTAAAGGCTATATGCTTATTTGATCGTGTGCCTATATATTAGAGGCCTTATATCTCCTATGTACGGATTATAAAGAAAACGTATAGAGGGAAAATTTATTGATCAATTAAGTCGTTTTACGTTTTACACATGTATAACTAAGATCTGCCTATTTGATAATTGAACTAAATAAAAAATGATCTTACTTTGAATTACTAGGCCCTTAGAGTTGTATTTTAACTCGTGTTTATTAGTTCATTCCAATACTTTACGGAATCAAAGTACTTAACAATCTAAAGGATAAAACTATTACGCTTGCAACGATGATCATAAGACATTTAGAAAATAATCATAAGATTCTATTCCCATTAAAAAAACTAACTAAAATCAAACGACCCGTTTATTCACGTCACGCATTAACTCTTTGTCAATAGTAGTCTACAAAAATAGAGAACATCAAAACGTGCTCCTATATAACTATATATAAAATAGAGTTTTGTTCATATAAACCATATCATTCGTTTCAATCTTTTTTTATGTACTTATTTCCACAAGCTACGTTTAATTTAATTCAATGGCAGAATAATATACAATAAGTAAACGTTAATATTGCTTTTCGTGAAATTTGCTTTTAGGTTACATAAAAACGAAAATATTTTAGGTCGAATGAATAAACAGTGTTAATTTATTCTTTAAATCCTGTGAAAAACTGTTAAAACTTATTTCAACTAGAACGTAATTTTTCAACCCAGAAATATGAAATACGAAGCAGGCAACGAGCCAAGTACTAAGCTTTTTTTTCAACGAAAGTTAGTTTAAAAGTTTAATATCATTTAACATTACAAAATGTAAGTAATTGTAATTAAAGAAAATCTATAAAACACAGTTTTATGTGTTAGATATAAGATCATCAATGGGTTCGATGTATTGATGAATTCGTAGAAGTGAAGCTTTAAATTTTTCTGTTAAATTTCATAAGGTGAGATAACAAACGTGGAAGCGACCACAATTTGCTTGACCGGTGCATATAAATATTCACAAAAGCTGTGTTGCCAGCCTTTAATCGACCACAAAGTAGACACACGGAGTTGCAGACCTTTACAGCTGTTTGATAAGAACTGTTCTATTATAAACAATGTTCGGCGTGTAATTATTTTTATTAAAAACATAAAATTTCAATTGCAGATAGTAATTAGCGATTATATTCATTAAACATCCATAAAGTTTTCCTCTGGTACTAATATATCATCGTACAATCTTTACAGGCGGTTGTAATTTCATTGCAGAACATGGCCATTAAGGCGATACGCGAACGGGTAATTACTAAGCGTCGTTAATTCTGACATATTATAATACCAAGAACAGGAAAGTTACAGAACGATTAATCAACTTTAGAACAAAATCATGGATTTTTATATTATTATCACCTTATAATAAAATCCATAAAAGCTGTATGTATCAATATTTAACTTTAATTAATCATACTTCATACTAATATTATAATTGCGAAAGTTTAGATGGATGGATGGATGTTTGTTAGAGTTTGTAGCCCAAACGGCTTAACAGATTTCTATGAAATTAGGTGTTGATATTGAGGATAGTCTGAAAGAACACACAGGCTTTTGTTTTTATTTCATGCTGGCGAAAGCTAGTGTTAAATATAATATTTGACATCTTCAATATCTAGCCACCATAGGGAAAAGTGAACATTTTTTTCTACACTTACCTGTGTCACAGTACCAATTCACTTTTTTGTCTTTCTCTATGTCGTGCAAGCCACAAATATTTTAAAAAATTTATGTCATTTGAGTTAGACTAACTCAGCTCTGCCAGATTATTGCCATTTTTCACATCTGCAAGGTTGATCAAGTCAAACCCTCTCGGAACTCTGTACATCTACATGAATACTATTTCGACAGCCCTAACATTAAAATATCCAAATCCAAATGTTTATATCATGGGATAATTTGATAAGGAAACCGGAAAATTTCCTTACGTTAACAATGGAGAGACTCAATTAATATCTGCACAATGCAAATCATTATTTCAATCAATTTAACCATTAGTAATCCTATATCCCTTCAACATACACAAATCAAGATAGATGACAATTGTTGTGGTTAATATGGCGAGCTGTGTATCCTAACAACCAGGTAAACATATCTGTGAGGTGAACCAGCGTCCGTGTTGCATCTATTTGACTAGGAGATAAATTGTTAGTGGCATTCACTACTCTCTGTATACGGGCCGTACTTTAAGCGATCAGTCTCTCTTGTTGTCGACTAACAGCTGCTAGGCTATACTAAGGTGTTTGGCTAAATGTGCCCCTTGTTGGTTTTCTGCCATGTAACAAGTGGGGAACGTTGTTATGACATTTAACTATAAAAATAGCAACATGTTTGTAAGCGAATACCCGCCTGTGTTTATTCTTGTCACGTATTACCTAGATATCAAAAGTTTAGCCACAAATAAAGTATCCCTACGAGCTTTGATGTAACATATTTCGACCGTGTTCTGACATGAGTTTGTTACTCGAAATGACATTATCATAAAAGATACGAGAATGTATCATTACAACTAAACAGAGAGCGTAAAATAATTGGAACATACTCTTTACAATATGACCAGTTAATAAAATTAAGTAAGTGGATCCGGAGAAGTGAACTCGATAACAGTTATAATATACCGTTACTATAATATACAACGTTTACTTAAGTAAGCAGCCATACATATCCCTACTTAACTGCTTAAAATTAACCGTGATAAAAACCTTTGTATTATATGTCGCAGTAACAACACAAAAAGGATTCCCATTTAGCATAATCCGAAATGAACGTCTGTCACTAGTTTTTGTTTAGACCCGACAACTCTTTTACATATTATTAATACTATATTTGGTTAAGAACAATGTCAGATATAAAGGATACTGTCTTTCTCTCAATCTCGATATACTATATTCAAAATTTATTACGCTAAATACAATAAGTACTGCTTACGAAGTAAACCATCTTTGCCTAGAAAAAGGAATCGGAAAATTAAAGTAAACAATAAACGAAAGAAAGAATCTAATTAAAAAAACTGAAGAAGATTAAGATTCCGTCGTTGCACCCAGTTACCAGCTACAAATACCTAGAAAATGATTTGAAAATAAATTGAGCACGTAATGGAATACTTTGTTATAAAATTTTAATTGCGCAAACCCTTCATTATTTCAAACAAAACAACATTCAAATTTGTTCTTTGAAAACTTGACCACCTTTTGTCTTATAATTAAATGTTTCATTTGACATCAAAGAAACGTTTCTCATAACGCTGACAATGGCGGTATTAACAAGCGAGACTCGGTGATAAAATAAATTAAACTCAAATGTTTTTTTACTTTGTTAAACATCAAACAAAATACAACTACGTAAGAAAAATCAACAGGAAAATTTGTTTCGTTTATTAATGTTTTTATTCTTCATTTTATTTGTTTACATAGTAGTTAAAATTTCTTCGATTTACAATAATTTTATAAAAGTTGATAAGTCATCTAAAATCTGTCAAAAAATAATTTTCAAGTCATACAAGAAGATTACAGAAATTGCAATCTGAATATTTAAAAAATGTGATTTATGCATATTTACACACATGTGAGAAACATGCAACTGGCTTTAGGCCAGCTTTGTATTTTCAAACTCAACATGAATCTTAAACAAAGGCGGGGATTTTAAAGTAAACCAGGGCAGCTCTGGTTTCAACAATTTCTTGGAATCGGACATTCTCTTTACCTTATAAAGAATTTATTAATGTAAATACAAATTGAAAGTAACATATCGTAGTTATATTGTTTGCTATTGTTAAGATTAGAGACATACTTCTATTCCGTAATGCCCACTTGCATCTCTAGGTTACACAGTATGTGCCTATTTATTGATTCATGGATGCATGTATTTCTGTTCCAGTCCACATTTCGCATGAGCAATGTACATAAAATTTGCGAGACTCCACAACTTCTCAATCAGTTCTCCGGACACATGATAGGGATCGCAATGATTTATAGTTTCATTCTTTTTTTCATTATCTCTACAACTCATTTCTTAACTACTGCCTTTTCCATTTTTATGCTTGCATCAGCTGTCACATGATGTGGCCATTGTATTCTTTCTAAGATAGATACTAAATTGTTATTACAAACACAATGACTTCTACAAAATTTATATTTATTATTGTATTCACCTATAGTACTTTATTACGCGCCATATCAATGACGAAGAAGGACAAAATCCCTGTTCTCGTGTTTTCTTTTACGACTAGTATAAAACTTTATGGGTGCTAACTTGCAATTTACTATGTATTAACAATATTTATACATTAATAGTTTTCTATTTTAATCATACTAATAGGTTATATTAATAAGTCGACTCTTACAATTTGCAAGAAACAAATATGCAACTTTGTTAAAAACTATGATGTGACGAAATACATTAGAAAGACATTAAGGCCTTAGAAAGTAATACAAAGTTTCTTTGTTGATGATTCAACCTATAGCATATTGTAATTATATGAAAATAATTAAAAGTAATTTAGTAATGCAATCCATACAGTGTTCTGCCTACTTGTAGACCTGCCAGTACTGAAGCATCATGCTGAAAATAATTTATACAGTACAGAGCGCGTGAAAAATATACGATGTGATTTAATGGGGCGTACATTCTTGTATTACTATTATACATAATATTATTTACAAAAATAATTACAGCAAACCATAAAATTATGTTATTTTGTTCCTTGCACGACATAATTTATTCTAAAATAAACAAAATAATATCTTACCACTCGTCAATATCAATTTTACGAGCAACATAAACGTGTATGGCAGCTTTTATGTCTTACTCTTTTATTACAAAAATGTGAATAATGATACAAATTGTGACTCAATTTTTTACATTGCTTAAGTATTTTAAAATAATTTAACTACTTGAAGTATAAATAAAAGTACATTAAACGGTTTTTACTTATTTCTTATTATGCTTCATCTATGGTAATATTATAAAGAAGAAAGATTTATATTTTTGTATGTATTGAAAGAACTCAAAAACTACTGGCCGATTTTAAAAATTTACCGTTAGAAAGGTAATTTATCTGTAACTTAGGCTATGTTTTTAATTATTATTTAATGTCACGCGGACAAAATCGCGAGCAATTATTTATATTATTGTGGAAAAATAATTAATTTTTCTTTTTTGATACACACTTTGAAGACCGTTTTGTAGATAAAATGTAAAATGTTATCAGAAGATCTTGACTCTTAATTTTAGTTTAATGTTTTTAAAATTTTGTATTGCTTCCGCTTTAAGCTTTTAAAAAATCTAGTCAACTTGTCATCAAAAATAATCTTTAAGTAGGTCCTCCAAAGTTCTTCAGAAAATTTTGAATTGTTTAATTCTCAATAAAGATGATTGATGTTGGTGTTGACAAAGCAACTTAGTTTTATAATAAAAAATAACGATTGAATTTAAGCCAAACTTTCGGTTACCGTCTTTCCTAAGCAAATACTGGAGTTGTGTCAACACGTGGAGAATGGAGCGGATAAAGTTGACGTCAAAGTTCTGCCGCAGGTCACATTGATTTCGAGAATAGCAACTTGTCCGCATTGAATAAAATTATTATCCTTATTCGCAATCCACAAGTGCCACAAGCGTTATAACGGATATGTTATCTAAACACTTATATTTCTAATTTGAATACTTAAAATGCATAAACTGTAAGGAAACACAATCAAATTACAACCTTCTTCTTATATTTTATAAATCAATCACGACACCGTAAATAATGCATTGAATACATAAATCTTATTTTATTCTGCTAACATGGTAATGTGACAAATTCTGCATCAAACTAACCATAACAATGGTAACTGGTTGACGTATTCATAATATTTTTCTATGCAGCAAAGCACGTCTTGAATTGGTACGTGTTATAAAACGGGTAAACACATTCATGTCTTTGAAAAATAGGCTGACTTGCGGCGAAATACTGAAACGAATTAAACACATCGCTTCGTAAGATCCGTTTACAATCTGACGGATGACAACAAAAGGATTTGGGAGTCTAGTTTTGCCTTGATCATTTACGACGCTATAATATTTAAATGTCGTTTCAGTATCCAGCCGTCAATATAGCTTTAGTATATGGAATTTATGGTAGACAATTAGATGAAGAATAAAAAGATTTAAACAGCTTTATTTTTCAGATTGAATGGTATGTTGTTGTAAGTATAATTTAACCGCAATTTGCAAAGCGTTAGAAATGAGCACTTAAGCCGTAATAAATTTACTGCAAGCAAAATAAACAAGGTCGTAAATAAATCTAAACAAGCAAACGTGACCATAATTTGGTAGGTTAACGTCAGTCGGAGAGTCAAAGAGTCCGTTTGATTTATTGTGAAGTCCACACAGACGTAGAACTTTCCTCTTTTAGTATAATACTCTCGAATTTATGAAGGCTGTATATATCGGCGAAACTTCCCTTTTACAGTTTAATCATATTAATACAAGTATAAGAACTACTTATTTTTTATTTAACAAAATAAGGTTAACAATGTCTAAAAGGCTCGTTTTTCTACGCATCCTCTCATTCCTCGTAACCTATTTACTCGATATACAAACACTGGGATAAACTTAAAATAGGTAATAACCCTAATACTTAACTTTGCTTACATGATAGATTAAGATATATTTTCAAGATCATTTTAATTGGCGACATAAAGGAACAATATATAAAAGTCATTTTGTATTGTCGTATGTCTATTAAAAATATAAAATTAATTTGAAAAATGTGACAGAATTACGTACCTATAACTTTTCGTTTTGTGAAAGTCATACTTGTTTGTAAGAAATAAATGTAAGAAGTAATGTAAGAAATGTAAGAAATAATGTAAATATACTGATTAATTTACAGGCGAATAACTATATGCAGGAAGCGTAAAATTTCCGCCTGACTCTTTACATAGTTTGTGACCTGAATTCTGTTTTAAATCTATTACTGAAAACTTGTGCGCTGACATGGAGTTAATCAATGTCTAGTAATTTTACCTCCAATTAAGTTAATATTTAACAGGTCTAAAAACTGTCTTGTTAATTTTCAATATAAAAAATACAAATTAAACTAATCATCATCATCATGATCTCCCCTGCCTTATCCTACTCCCGTATGGTCGGCGCACCAGGTTTTCGTCCTGCAAAGCACTCTATCATCCGTCATCTCAGTCATCACTCCCTTCTTGATCATGTCAACAAATTAAACTAATATACAAATATTAAATAACATGAAAAACGATGTTTCTAACATTATCTTTCAATTGGAAGGTATTTATTTTTGCGAAAAACACCTTTTGCAACATAAAAAACATGAACAAGTAACGAGCCGTGCAGACAACTGGCATGTGAAAAGGGTAGTGTGGAACTACCGCGAAGGTTCGAAACCTTCTCTGTAAATGTGTCCACTTCAATTACTTTTTGTTTAACCGAACATTTTCGTATACATTTAATAAACCTTCGAATAATCTTGGACAGTAGAAAAAAAGCAAGTAATTTTAATTCAGAACTTACAGGAGCGACAATGTTAGAAACGCGATAAGACACACAGTTTGGACATATAGGCTAGACTTAGAAATAGATATACCTTTTACCTCAGATATATTCTTATCTCACAACTCTTAGTGTTTTTGGTTCGATAACTTCATAAAATGTGTTTCCATAATATGTAACTTGAGTTTTACTCCGTTGTAACTTAGGTCAACTTAACGCTAATGAATCATTAGGTAATGAAAAAATAAATCAAAACTTCAGCAACCCAGCATTAGTAATGCATATTTTATTTCCACTGGTTGTATTAAATTAAGCTAAATGCAGTTTAATTTTCTGCAGTTCAATTTATAAAAGTAAAATATTTGCGAACTGTTATGAAAGACACTTTCTGCATGTGCAAATATGCAAAACTGGCCCACAGCCAGTTACTTGTCTTAACAAATCTGCAAATACTTAAGAGTAGCTCTTACTATCTGAGAGTATTTATTTGTATCAAGTATAAATATTGCGTCAAAAACTAAGTAACTACGTCTTCTTAACTTTACATGAACAGATTGTTTATTTAATATAAACTCACTAATGTATACCATTCAAGGCATAACAGCACTCGTCACTTTCTAGATATTTATAATATCTAAACAAATACAATAAATACGTCCTTTTACAAAATAACTAATACAAAACTGTCTTCGCATACTTCATAGCTATGTCCGTAACAATGAATACACTCGAGTGCATTTTTATCACAAAGTAACTGGCTGTTGCAGCGAAGCTTTACCTACATGTCTCTTTTCATGTCAGGGACATACACATGTTAGTTGACAGAGTATCTTTTACTGTTCACTTGGTATTCCATAATTTCCATTCCCAAGTATAACTTCTTTTCTAAAAACAATTCACACAAAAAACAATAAATACAATAATAGAGAGATGTTATCATTGATTACTGTTTATGGTCACAGAAGTATTATAATTGAATCGAAATAAATGTGAGGTTAAATTTCAACGTGACTCGTACAACTCTGGTATCAGAAAATCTTATATGCATAAAGAGAAAAGAGCTTCTATGATACGGGAAAAAGAATTTCTCATTGCTCGTTTATTATCGCCTGATAGATCGTACTTTTCTCCCTTAATGGAAAAGTTCTTGGAAAGTACTTTCTTCCGTCTCCGGGCAATAGTTAGTACGATATAACTTTGTGAAAATAGCATTAAAAGCAGTTCTACAAACTAATATTTAAAAAACATAATATTAAACATCTTTACATAAACTTTCCGCAATCAAAATGTATGTTTTAGACTTGATTACATAAGATTACTAAATCAATATTAAATTTTGTACGCAACAATAAAAACGTTCATCCATAAACAAATGCTCTTGGAATTTATCAGTACTAATTCGACATTTTACAAAAACGAGTCTAGCCATACACCATGTCTATTCTACACCAGTTTGACACAAAGAATAGTCGCCTTTTCTTAAACATAACAATGTAGATTGATGATATGATGATGATGATGATGATGATCTGATGACGATGATGAGTTGAAAAGCATTTAACTTTTTTTTGTTACAAAAACGTTAACAATAATTTAATTTGTATCACAAACCAAGGAAGGACAGAAAACTGTAAATTATAATAAGCATTTTCTTTTAGGTCAAACATATAAACAAATGCCACTGTAGGAGATTTCAAGTTTTTAATAGTGTTGAAAAGTTTTGCTTTGAGCGTTGAATATGCGGGCGTAATCTCTTTGCATCGAGAAAGTAGTTGCCACGAACTCAATTACACTTGGCAAAACCGTTTTATAAAAAAATATATTTTCATGTCGTAAAACGTTAGGCTGCTTGCTATTCTAAGTACATACGCAAAAAAAGTATTAAGGCCTAGTCACCCCAACATGAGGTAGGCTGCCCCTCGGTGGGGAAGTATACTAGATGACGTCGACATTAGTGCTAAAATAAATAAATTTGTAGTAGAGTTAGGAATACTATCTCTCTATCTTTTATACGTCTGAAATATAAAAGCCATTTATATTAAGATAAATTGTATATTCTGATTTAACCAATATGTATTCATAAAACTGTAACATGCTTGTATATGTAAAGTTATAACAAAGTAGAAAAATCTCGAATAAAATATGCAAGACAAAATTACTCTTGGGAACAAAGAATACTAAACAACAATGTTTCGCTATAAAGTTTTGAAACTTCATCAAAGAATAAGAATACTGAATAGTGTATTTTCATTTGAAAAGAAAGTCATCATGTATCTGCATTGATTCTAATACACATAACAGACTAAACCTAATCTATGTACATTTCTATACTGTTATAAAGAGGAGAATTTTTTATGTATTGGAATAACTCAAAAGGTACAGTGCCGATTTCAAAAAATACATTCTCAATGAGTAACGTAGGTTATGTTTATATTGTTTTTTTTTTAATTTCTCGGGGAAAAAGTCGCGAGTAACAGCTAGTCACATATATTTTTTGTGAATATTGAAGTAGTTCACACTCAGATCATTATTTAAAGTATTTGAAACATCTTTTATATGGTTTTATTTAAGAAATTTATTGTTGCTGTTATTAAATTTTATATGTATTTATTATAACGATGTAACAATATTATTGAAATGCATACGTTAGTGTAAAGTTTTGAGAAAAGTGCGGAAAGGAATTCAGTAGCAGGCGTTTATGCGCATTCGGTTTGTTATAAGTTTCAAGCGCAAGCGGCCGGCAGCTACAACAGCTACTCGACTGCTTGCCTACTTCACTTACCAGCAATTTAAACTTATAAAACTTGAATTATTTTTAATCACACTATTCCATACATAATACCGTGAAGAAATCGCATTTTTAAATCATGCTATTAATACAAAATATGAAATGATTACTACAATTTTTTTCTATGAAGGGTTTATAATAGAGTTTGCAAAAGTTATACAATATTAAATCATCTCTTAGATAAACAAAAGCTATGTAATGAAATACGCCAGAGCGAAGTACACAAAGGTAAAGTTTGTTAATGAGCAGACAGTACCTACCTATTGCTCCAGACAGTTGCGTGAAAAAGATCAAATAATTTTAGTTTCTAGTAATAAATCATGAATAGAGGGTTTTTTTGTGAAATCCATTACATTTAAAACAACAAAGATTTAGTTGTTCTAAAAACATTTTAAAAGATGTAGATTGTCTTCAACTCTTTTGTTTATTTTTATTTTTTCTTTATTTAATCAGCATATCGTTAAAAAAAGACCGACGGATATTAAACTAGTTTGAACTACCAAGCATCTTCCTTTACAATTGAATAAAAAAAATTGAATATGTTAATAACATTTTTATTCTGTAAAGAAATAAGATAAATCAAAATAAGCAATCCATCAAGATGAATTGTCGATAACTAAACTTCCGTAAGCACCGAAACAGTAAGGTAATCCTGTTATACTTTCGTACAAATCCGGAAAAACAGCAACAGTACCGTCACTATTGTTATGCGATAAAACCAACAGAAAAGCGGTTTACCGGACAAGGGAAATGAAGTTTTCAAATACTTTTTCAATTGTCTCACGGCTCTGAATTGGTCTCCAACTCCCCTAAACTTCTATTGATCTTTTCGCGAACAAAACGTTACTTTCTGTTTTCTACAAATGTGACTCGCTGATACAAGACCATCAACGGAGTTTTGTTCTCGTTTGTGTATATTTTATAATTTAATCCTACACAGTTGTGAAACTCCAAAATTTATCTTTTTAGCAAACCATAAATAAAATAATAATGTGAAATGTCTAATTTAATGCCATTAACAAGAAAAATCTCAGTACTCCATTTACCTCTTCGAAAATATATCAGCAAGTTAATTTAGAAACAAATGTGCTGAGTGAACCAACCCGACAAAGACAAACTGCGCCTAACCCTTTCAGCATCGTAATCTCTCAGGTCCAATTACATTACACATAAATATATGTCTTACATCAGGATTTATAAAATTATATCAACAATTATTTTTTATATTTTATGTTGCTATTTTTTTTTTACACATATATGAATTAGAATATTCCAGTCATGAAAATCGATAGTACTACCATCTACAATCTTAGTTCTGTCGTAGAGTTCAATTGTACACTACATTGATTTTTAATTTAACTCGAAGCGGAGTTTTAAAGAAACGAATCTGCCGCCGCGTCTGTAGTACAAATTGTGTTCACCGCCGACCCCCTATCGCGTAGACAATTTCAATTATCTTGAAGAAAAGTTGCAGTGAGTTGCAATTCTTTATTCTTTAATAATACCAGCTTTCGTATCCGCATTGAATAAAGCCATTTCTTTTAAATTATTTTTGAAGACTTCAAAAAAGAGGAGGTTCTGAAATCCTTTTATTTTTTCTCAGTACATCTCGAACTACGAGAACGCTTGTACATAACATATTAAAAACAACATAAACAAGAATGGTTTTATACAAGAATTACAACTCTAGAGTTTCCCTGAATAATTTAATTAAATGTTATACAAATTGTTTAATTAGCAAATACACATCTGTAATCACTTAATTTAAAAAATAAAATGTATATGTGTTATGTTAGCAAATAATAAAGAATATTCTTCGATAACCTACCTAATAATTAATTTTTGGCCAGTTTTACAAAAATAGGAAGATTTTGTCGACCTTAATTTCCCACGTGACTATTCAGGGGCATATTTTTTAATTGTTCATGAGATCAGTATTATTGATTGCTTGTTTTTTCTTTCGTGATATTTGCTGTTGTTATATTTTCTACTTTAAAATTCCAATATTTCTTGATTTTTTACGGCAATAGACTGTTATCGTTTCATGCGTACTTGTGGTTACTAAAAATTATACAGTTCATTTAACACGTAAGCAAACATGAAGCAATGACGTGGTTTTCTCAACACATTTCCCTTTTCTACGCTGTGAGTTGGCAGTCGGGTAATACGTGAAACTCGTAAACAGACGCACGGAAATGAAAGCAAAGCACATACGGAAATGAAGGAAACCGCAGATACGTCCCGAGCCCGCACGCACTTTGTTGGTTATAGCGTCTTACAACTTTCTCGTGCCAACTATATTTAACTAAATAAATAACTAGACGAATTTCATTCAATTATGCATTATCAAAAATCAAAAAGACGGAGATTGCTAGATGGCTCAGTATTTCTTCATGCTAATAGATGACCCAGTTCCAATTATGTGAAAATTAGTTAATTATGTCTTGTTAGAAAGTTGTCTCTTGTCGAAAGAAATAACATCAAATATCAACACAGATTTTGAAAAAAATCGTGATAAAATCTCTTTATAACGATGATTTCTTACTCCTTAAGATATAAGACACGAACTCTTCGGGTGACTATAATTCTTCAGGGAGCATCAATTCAAGGGTTTCGAAACAAGGAAAACGTGCGAAGTACGCGTTCAAAATAAACCAAAATTGTACTGAAATAAACTTTACTTACAATAATTTATTTGTACAAATGTGTAAAATATGCCCAAATTTTATTATGGCGAGGACTTAGTCACATAAAGTACTAGAGGTAAGTTATAGTATTCAACAAATAGATTTGTTATTGTAATAAAATATTTACAATTTCAATAAAGTAATGGAGTAATATAGTTATAGCGGAACCAAAGTTGTAATTAACTGCTTATAACAAGTTCTCAAGTTCTAGTTTTTTTTTATTAATTATGTACGTAAGTACAAGAAGGTATAACCTCTTGTACTGCATTGAAAACGTTAATAAACCTAACCACCAAAATATAATTACAAATATTACAAATGCTTTCAGGCCTTGAAAAAACTTATTCTACAATTTTCAAACATTTCTTTTTTAACTCAACAACAATTTAATCAATTGATTTAATTCTATAACAAGATTTTTATAACGGATGTTTCCTAAAACCGCACATAAATTTAAAATTCGAAGCATTAAATATGAAATGAACATAACAATAGAAAGCAAACGTTTTAAACCTTGCATAAAACAACTTGATTACGATTCGCTCAAAATGTTAACAAAACATAATAATAAAACTACATCTAATTCAAACAACGAACTAAATAACCCTGTCAAATCTGGGGCTATAAACTCGTTTTACATCTAATAGTCGGTAGTAATTATTTGTCACACAAATATAGTTGGGCTTAGGTATATTTTATATTCTACAACTTGTACAAAGCATGTAATAACTAATTTAAACAATGAATAAACTATTTTTATTAATAAATCCAACTGAATGTATCCATTTTACTCTCTAGAAAATACGAATTGAGTGAGAATGTTATTAATTCGGCAGTGAATTCTAGTATATAAATACATACTGGTAAAAACATTTTTCCCTATTCGCCGTCGGGCAAAAACGTTAGACATTATTTACAATAAACACCATAATACAACTCGATTTAGTTAAGTTTATACAGTATTTCTTCAATTTACAATTCGATTCTCACACATGATTAAAAGAAAAGCATAAGTTTTAATAGAATTGAGAAGTCAAATTATTAATTGTGAATTGTTATAAAATTGATATTTGCGTGCTGTGTGTGACGTCATACCACTGCTTGCTAAATCTGCACCAATAATTGAAATAATATAACGTCTACATATCAAGATAAACTAATACAATTGTTAGCCAATGGTAAAAAGCCTTCGTTGTTATTTGTGCCATTGAAGGTTGAAAGTTTTATAAATGTAATCAATAAAATAAAGTCCTATATGCCGATTAAGGGGGGGGGAACAGCTGGCATTTTTTTATAAAAAAAAATAGTATATTTTTGTTAATTTATTAACATTTCCTTTAGCAATTCCGACTAAGCTCTAGGCTTGTGCCTCTAGAATATGGTTTACATTAATATTCGAATGGCGGGATTCGAACCCTCGACCACAAGGTCAGCAGTCCGTATCCCAAATGATTTGGATATTAACGCTTACCACTAGGCTATTGGATGACCATTAAGCTATTGGCGCTAACCATTCCACTATTGGCGCTTACCATTAGGCTATTTTCGCTTGCTTAGTCTGTTTTAAAAGTATCAGTACAGGATCTGGTGATGCGGCATCGTCTCGCGTACTCCGGCGCGAGCTGGTGGAGCCAGTGCGGCTGCACCACGGACACGGTGAGCAGGTAGGCGCGGCGCGTGTGCAGCAGCTCGCTGTACAGCAGCGCGGCGGGCGCGGGCCGCAGCGCGTGCAGCACGCTGCCCGGGTGCAGCGCCGCGCACGCCCCCCCGCACGTCACGTACTTCGCCCCGCCCACACCGCCCACCCCGCCCACCGCCCCGCCGCGCAACCACGCGCAGTTCGTAAACAAACCGCTCAACAAACATTTTAATAACTGAAATAGAATAAAAAATCTAAACTGGTCTATACTAATATAATACGAGTAAACACACTTTCTTATGTCGGATCTCAGCTATTATGGAATAATTATTTTTTAGATAAAATACTCTAACGGCACGCTATAGGTTTTATATATTCACGCTATTTAATTTAGGGTAGTTATGTATTTTGGAATAAATTTCATGAGTAAAATTTGGAATCTTGGGGATGACGCTGTATGGGAACAGATAGTAATTAATAATTGAGTGCCAATAACCTAATGGTTAGTAGTACGGATTAACGATCACGTGGTCAAGGGTTCGAATCCCGCCGATTCGACTATTGTCTTAAACCATATTCTAGCACAAGCGCAGAGCTTAGTGGAAATGGTAAAAGAAATATTAGTAAATTTACAAAAATTCTCTTAAAGATTTAAAAAAAAACAACACTTGCTTAGTGACTACTTAACTACTTTAGAGACGTCATGTTGACGTACTGGTCGTTCGTACCGTTCCTATTCACGCATAGTGCAAGCATACATAACATAAAATTAATCTCCTTTATATTTAAATCCTCACACCTTTTTGTTTTATTATGGGTATGGGTAATAACAATTATCATAGTAATGTTTTGTTACCTGGTCTAATGCAGTTCCACAACTTGTCACCGTCATGTTAAGTCTATGACATATAGCCAGCAGTTGTTGCCTCACGTCATACGCATACGCCAAATTCTTGTGATTTAAGTAATTCTCTTTACACCATTGCTGTGAAAACGTTTGGAAAAATAAGTACTGTTATATTATTTAACATTTAAATATACATTAAGTAGTTATGTTTGTTAATTAGTAATAACTGACATAAATTTTAACATACCTTTTTAAGAGGCGCTTTGCAAAATGCTTTAAAAACATTTAAAAGTGTAATATGATCTCCTAGTGTTGATACAAATTTTTGTTTTACTTTGAGTGCTTCTTCCCTTTTGTGCATTGGCATATGAAATACGTTCTCACTTGATAAAACTGCCACTAAAC
This sequence comes from Papilio polytes, assembly GCF_000836215.1. Classification (NCBI taxonomy): domain Eukaryota; kingdom Metazoa; phylum Arthropoda; class Insecta; order Lepidoptera; family Papilionidae; genus Papilio; species Papilio polytes. The sequence goes on from NW_013525102.1 coordinate 3,813,535, forward strand.
TTAATGCCTATAACAAATTAAATAAAAATTAATATGACAACAGATATGTAGTCAAATCTTACCAACAAATATCAATGTTGCCACATAAAAAAAGAAAACCATTTACTCTGGCAACACCTTAAAATAAATGATGTGTACCTAGTAAATTTAAGGTCATTATAAGATTGTTTTAATTTAACCAAATCTCTATTAATCAATAATAGTTAAAAAGTTTTGAGCAAATAAAAAAACGCTCACCTCATCTAAGCAGTCATATTCAGGAGCACTCAATAAAACCTTAGAATATTTTGGATCGATCGGGAAAGCTGTCATTTTTTTGCCGAGAACTGTCAACTTTGGACTTGTTTCATTGTCAATAGCACCTGAAAGATAAAATTGAACATAACCCACACAAGTAATAACAACAATAAAGCTGAAGCATAATTAGTTATTGTTAATCTTACCTAACTCCTTGAGTAATAACAAAGACGCTTTAACAGATTCTTCGGGCGGTGGATCAATTAATGGAAATGTAAGAGGATCAAAACCTGAAGCTATTAGCAATAATATAGTCGAAGCGAGGGGGCATCTGTAACAAATTACATCGTTTATTACACAATTTACTCAGATTTTTACCATTATTTCACTTACAAAAATCAAGACTTTTTATAATTCTGGATAAGCGGGAGCAGGATATCCTACAATATTAAGGGCCTGTCCCACCACATTATTAATTGTGTGATAACAATGCAACGTGTAAAATGGGTGATGAAAAAACGAATTTTATTACCTTATCTGACAGGGATGTCATTTTTAAGCTATCTGAGGCTCTATCAACCAGTGGTGGGACAGGCCCTAAGTGTTACACATTTGAACAGTTTCTTTCTACCACCCATACCAAAACTAGTTGATATTCAGACCTGACTATCTCTGGAGTGTTGTGAGGTTTCCTGGCGGCGAAGTCTGCGTCAGTGTAGAGGCGGTAGGCGGCGCCGCGCGCGGTGCGTCCCGCGCGCCCCGCCCGCTGCCACGCCGCCGCCTGCGAGCACGGCAACACGCGCAGCCGCTCCGCGCCCGTGCTCGTGCACCAAGTTCTGACACCAACACACCAATAATTCGTACCATTCAAAATTTAACAATCTATGCATACATATATATCTTCACTAACATTATAAAGAGGAAAGATGTGTATTTTCGTATTTATTGAGATTTATTTTTAAATTCTTTTACCATTAGAAAGGAAATTTATCTGTGAGTAACATAGGCTACATTTTATTATTACTAATATAAACTATTAATAAACAACACATTTTTTTACCTTTCTTTCACAAATCCAGTGTCAATGATACATTTGATTTGTGGTATAGTAACAGATGCCTCAGCAATATTAGTTGCCAACACAATTTTCCTCATTCCGGGTGGAGTTTTCTTCCACACTTGTAATTGCTTAGCAGCAGGAAGTCCGGCGTACAAGGGGCACACCCTTATCAGAGGTCCTGGTGATTCCTGGAATAGAAATTTGTTTATCAAGACTATATTACTACAATTGTGTCAATTTTAACAAACACATAGTGGGTGGAGTGAAATATATTCCAAGAGTTTTCATTCCTAATTTATGGTATATCAACTCTTAGGCTAAAAGAAAAATAAACAGTATAAACCAATTCATAAAAAGCTTACCTTAGCAATTTGTTTAATATTGCTCATCAGAGTTTCAATCTCTTCCTGGCCAGTTAAGAATACAAGAAAATCATGGCTAGAAATTATAAATCACATTAATGCCTATCATTAATTATTGTTAATTAATTTGCATTAAGATAACTATGATAATTACTTGGCTGGTGAAGTTGCATGGAGTTGGAATATTGTACACAATGCTGCATACTGATAATCGTCTTGTTTCATTTTGGTATGATATATTGTTACAGGGTGCGTTCTGCCTTCCAAATATATTACTGGACATTCATCATAATATTTCCTAAATGAATCCACATCCATTGTTGCTGACATTATTATCACCTACAATAATATAATTTTACGTAAAAGAAACCAATCACAATGTCACTTGTACACACATTTTCCAAGCAAATACCTTTAAAGGTAGAAGTTTCTTTTCATTTCTTTCTTTTTGAGCTAATTTAACAATTCCAAATAGGACATCAGTATTTACAGTACGCTCATGTGCCTCATCCAATATTATAAATGAGTACCTTTTCAATAATGGGTCAGCAACTGCCTCCCTTAGCAACATGCCATCAGTTAAATACTTTACTTTGGTCCTTACACTGGTGACATCTTCAAACCTAACACAATACCTGAAAATTTTTTGCAGATTATAACATGGAATTCAAGTTAAAAGTTAAGATTAATGAATCCTAAGACCCTGTACAAAATAGTTGAGTATTCAAATTAAAGTAATTATAAATTACCCAACAATAGATCCTATTTCAGTATTCATTTCTGCTGCGACACGCATAGCCAAGGTAATAGCTGCAACTCTCCTGGGCTGTGTTACTGCAATAGAACCTAACCCTTCAAGACGTTGTTCATGTATGAGTTGTGGTACTTGTGTAGTTTTACCACTGCCTGTTTCTCCAATAAGTATCATTGTGTCATTCTTCTTTACTTCTTCTAATAATCTGTTTTAATTCATATTAATGTTTAGAGGAAAGCATTACATCGACTCTTAAAGCAAGGTTAAGATACTTTTATTTAGAAAAATAAGAATTTACCTATTTCTTACAGCATACACAGGTAACAACTTTCGTGTTTCCTTTAAGTCTTCAACAAATGCCTCCTTTATATCGTGTTGATCCGTAACTTGTTGGTTGGCAACGCGGTTTCCATTTAGTTTTGATGAGTTTCCTACGCATAACTTAATACGTTTAACTTTAATTCCATTTGATTTTTTTTTATTATTTTCTTTGCCAAGAACTGCGTATTTTGAATCCATTTTAAATCGTATAAATAAATTTATTGACTTTACATCATAATAGAATTGTATTGTAGGATTTACAACTACTTATTTATATTTTAAGGTTATGTTTACTGCTTGACAAAACTGCTTTAATACACTACGATGAGTATTGTTAAATTACAAATTACGAATATTTAGCACAAACATAATCAAAACTAGCAGTATGTAAACGACGTTTTGATGTTTATCATCCTTTTTCTTATGTTATTGCTTTAATTCAAAAACACACAAGTAAAGCCCCCTGTAAGGCCAAAATGTATGTGCCAAAAAATGTCAATGTCAAGCAAATAAAGCAATGCTTTGGTCAGTCACAGACTATTTAACCGGTGCTACTTCACACTTCGTGAAGAAAATTGTATACGCTTGTAAAATCCTTTTAAAATATGTTCTATCTTTCATTCTCATTGTGAAGGCATTTACCGGCAGTAAAAACAAACGGATAGGAAAAAAAAGCCTTTTTAATTTTTGTCGTTTCTATTCATTAAATCACATTTTAAAACAACATTCGACATCTTTCTGTCAGTCATTTTTGTTTTTGTTGGTTTTCGTGAAAAATTCTGAAAACCTGAAAGCTTATCAGAAATCAGTGTCACTGTGACAGCTGACAGTGTCGTTGTCGTATTGTTTTGGTTTTGATTTCTAATTCTAATATTATTTAATCAATATTGTATATATGAAATAGCATTTGAATAAAATTAAAAATTATTTAAACTATATATTAGTAAAATGCTACACATAAAATCTGTCTGCCGCTGTATACAACACAATGTTTATAAATCTCGTTATTATACCACAAGAAAGAATCCTTTTGTTAAGACATGGAACACACTGTCTAATGATATGTTAATTAAAAAACGTGCCGTTTATCCTGAACACGCTGATGTCGTTATAATAGGTGGAGGTTTTATTGGATCTTCGGTTGGATATTGGTTAAAGACTAGAGCTGGATCAGGACTCTCGGTTGTTATTTTAGAGAAAGATTTATCTGTAAGTATTAACAGTATATCTTAATTTTGTATAATAATTTATTTATAACAACTGTAAAATTTATTTCAGTACGCACAAGTTCAAAATAATGTATCTCTGGGAACCTTAACCCAACATTTTTCTTTACCAGAAAACATCCAATTAGCTCAGTATTCTGCAGAGTTCTTCAGAAATATTAAACTTAATTTAAATAGCGAGACAGACATTAAATACAGACCAAATGGAAATTTAATACTGGCAAGTGAAAAGTATGCTCAGAGATTGGAACAAAATGTGGCAATTCAAAAAGAGTTTGGTGTTAAAAATGAATTACTCACAGCTGCTGATGTTAAAGAGAAATATCCATGGATAAATACAACTGACATTGAACTAGGTAGTATTATTTTGCTTTATTATTGGTAGCATGAGTTTTGCTTATAAAGCTTATTCATTATTAAATCACCATAACTCATGGGACATTAGATTCTACGCTGAAATGTATTGGTCAGCAAAATCAAATAATATTGTACCATGATTCAGATATTTTGCCAAATATAAACTTTTATTTTACCAAAACAATAATATGAAAAAATTAAACTTCCTGTTACATATTATTTCATTTATTTTATTTACTACATTTTCAGGTTGCGTAAGTACAGAATGTGAAGGGACTTTTAATCCGGAGGCATTTTTAAAAGGACTTGTTTTAAAAAATAGTGATCTTGGTGTCAAATATGTTGATGCTGAAGTAATTGGATTTGATATGGAACAACAGCGTGATGTTTTAATGGAAGGAGTGACCCCAGGAGGTTTTAGGAAAATCAGTAAAGTTACATATAGGACAAAGGACAATGAAGAATATGAAATAAAGTTTGCCATTTGCATCTTAGCAGCTGGCGGTTGTTCGGGTGAAGTAGCTAAGTCTGCTCAAATAGGTGTTGGAGATGGATTGCTAAAGATACCTTTACCTATTCAACATCGGTAAATACAGAGTTATTTATGATTATGATTTTTTTTACAAGCTTAACATGCACTAACATGTACTCTGTTTAAAGTGAATACAACATTTATAACATTCAAGATGAAAATAGCAAGGTTAGTATTAATACACCAGTTATAATGGATACAAGCGGCCTTTGGTTACAACAGAATGCACTTGACAACAACTTTTTATGTGGATATACACCTTTATCAACAAATAGTGTCAAAGAATTGCTGGCTGAAAATTTTTATGAAGAGATGATTAAACCTTCTTTATTCAATAGGTATCCAAAATTTCAAGAACACCAGGTGAGCTAGCAATTGTTTTTAACTAAACCATGTTACTTATATTTAGCTCAATTACAAACCTGTACCTGATTTTAAATTTCAGATTAAAGTATTACGGACAGAATTTCAAGATTGCAATACTTATGATGAAACTGGTATTCTTGGTTCACATCCTTACCACATCAACTTGGTCATAGCAGCTGGTTTTGGCAAATTGGGTAAATTGCTTTTTTAGAATAAATCATTTTATTTATTTAAAGTGGTTAAAACTTCTAACTTGGAAATAAAGTATACTTTGACAATCCAAAAAAAATGATTTATTAGATTCATATTACTAAAGTTTGTTTTAATCTATTTATTATTCCAAATATACTATATTAATAACTAATGTTTATGTGATACATTTTTTTATTTCCACTGTTTTAGGTTGTCAGCATGCTCCAGGAATAGGAAGGGCAATTGCAGAATCAATCATTGATGGTCATTATTCTAGTATCGACCTAACAAGATTTGGGTTTGATAGACTATTGATAGATGAGCCTTTAGTTGAATTTAATGTTTATTAGTTGTGCTATGTAATGTTTTATTAAATATGTGTAAGTAATGTAATAAGTTAAAATAAAATACAACATGGATTTAAATAACATTTTAGGTCTATTACTCATGAAACTTGCTCACTATTTAAAAATGAAATAAATTCAGAAATGAAAAAAAAAAACATTTTCTTATAGAAATCCCTACATTTTAATTAAATCCACTATAATTCTTACTACTTCTAATTACAACTTTATAAATAAATAGATTTTTACTTAAATTGAGGTGTTGCAGTAAACATTGCACCACCTTGTTTAGATGCAGCCCTTGATGGAGCAAATCCTAAGAGCTTTTGAATATTTTGCCTGAAACAAAAATTACATTTGCAAGTCATGAATGAGTTTAAACATGTTCCAATTTAAAAATTCACAATTACCTTATGCTCATAGTACAGAGTATATACAAAAAGATGAATGAGCAATCTGTATAGTTGTCTCCAGGAAGGTTTCTATGACTCAGTCCTTGTATCCAGGTAATAGGATGAAATGGCAACTTGGCCACGACTCTGCCATCAAAACTGAAATAGTATAAATTATAAAAAGCGGCAGAATCATTATTTTGTTATTATCATAGAATGAACAAGCTTTACCAAGTTAACTGAAACACACTCTACCTATAGACTTAGTTATGGCCAATTCTCTGTTCCTCTGAGTTGAAATCAAAAACTTTATGAATTCTGAAAGTGTAATTACCTACCTAACAAAACTTTTAAAATAAAAAATTAGCAATTTCAATTATCGGGTGTAGTACATGAAGACATGTTTCAAAGTTTTATTTATTAATTATTACATAACTAGCTGTTCCCTTGCGACTTTATCTGCACAGAATTATGAAAATTTCAATTTATTGTTTACATGTGTCAAATTATCAATTGCAAATGTCAGAATGACATGACATGATGACAAACCATGACAACCTTGCTTCCTTGATGTTGGCAGCAACTTATGGTCTCTTTCCAACATTAGGGTTTTTATTCAAAATACTTACCCCTAAGTGTAATGGCGTGAAAATATATAGCCTAAAGCATAACGGAAGTGTAGGGATTTTTATTAAAGGAAGAGTTATCTAATAATGTGTTGTAATTTCTGACATCTAAGGCAACAAAGAAGTGTGTGTTTACGCTTTATTATAATAGTATAGATTGAAGATTAATGAAAATGTGAAATCAGATAATTCTTGATAAACATTGTTAGGTAAGCTATAAAAATATTGACATACTTACATGCTATTAAACATACTCAAGAGTGCTGTGAAAGCAAAACCAATTGCAAACATTGATTTCATCTTAACAAGTGACAGATCTCTGTTATTATTCTTCAACCTTTCTTCTTCTCTTCCAATTTTCTTTTTGTGTTGCTTATCCAGAGAATCCCCATGGGCTTCTTTACGTTTCTCCACTAAAATATATGACAATGAAATAAATAATACTTAATATGTAGGTGATGTATAATGACAAACATATTAAATTTTCAGGATAAAAAAGATCATATTTTCCCACCCACTATGTTTGATTCTAAATAAAATATTAAATGAACACTGACCTTAACATTAACTAAATTATATAAATAAAGTTTACAAAAGAATTATGAATGGAAATTAACTAATTGCTAAATCAACCATTGATCCAGGGGGATGAAAAAAAGATCAAATAAAGGGTCAGTGTTTCAACTATTCATTTTATTTATTCAACTAGTGGAATTCAACATAAATTAATAAATTAACTTGGTAAATCAAACAAATAAGTTTTTTTGTTTATACCAAAACCGTCAATGAATCCTAAATTACAATGGATTGTTCAATTATTCATTTAAAAATTTAAATGATGTTTAACAGACAAATTCTAAATGCAATCTGGACACAATAATCAAATATTTATATTAACAATAGTATCACCAACTTGTTTAATGCAAATTTAATTAAAGCACACACAAGCACTTACGTTTTTTACTTTGGCGTTCGACTTCTACCTTAAGTTTTTGATATTTTTCTGTTCTGTACACCAAAACCCAAGTCAAACCTTAAAAAAAGGGTTATTTGTATTTTACCGACTAAAGTCTAAAATTATTATTTATGTGTAAATACGTAATAAAATCGGTACCTTCTCCTAAAAAAGCTGTGCATATTGAAATAAAAACAATCAATAAAGAATCGCCCCACATTTTATCACTTAATACAGATTGCACCTTTCAATACACAATATAATTTTCAATGAGATGTATTAAACACTTTGGAAATCGAGATCTAAGATATTAATTAATAAAAGATGCAATGAATTCATTAATTGTTTTCAATTAATTATTTTTTATATGGATTCTTGATTATAGAAAAACGTAAATTTTTGGATAGGAGAGGCACAACGACAATGACAAGTTGGCAAGTGACACTTGACAACTTGACATTGCCAACCTGTCATTGAATGTATAAATCCAGAGTTCATTAAAGTCTACTATAGGACATATTATGATTACAATTATTGTTGAAAACATTATTTTTAACATTAAGAAAATTATTTTATGAGTCGTTTAATGTTTTTACTTTTTACTAGCACAGAAATAAAAAAAAAGATTTCCCCCAACCCTCTTTCTGGTGTTACCAGTCTCATAAACATAATTCCATTCACCATTCAATTCTATTTCCTGTGAACGGAAAGACTAAAACTGAACCACAATTAGTATTTTTGCGTCACTCAATTTCCAATTTTCTTGCTTGTAGGTTGTGCTAATCGGCTAGCTAAGGACAAATCGGACGCCATTTTGTCCTACGCCTGGATTGCAACATTTTGATTATTAGTGTATATAACAATTTTGAATCAATTAAATTAAATTAACATAATTTTAAAAACAACAACTGTTCGATAATAAATATATCAGGATACTTAACATTTTTTTCAAATACTGTAGGCACTGTTGTGATAAGACATTTTATTATTTGTGAAGGATTATGTATCTAGAAACTAAGATTTATGTATGTGTTTTCGTAAAATGTATTCCACGAGTACAGGATTACATAAATCTTTAAAAGTACGCCGCCATTTTATATCACGAATGTCATGCGTGGCGCGTGATTGCTACACGTCATCGTTGCCCATGTTGTAAAGAGCAGAAATAAAATTAGCATCATGGTAAGTTTTGTATTTATTGATCTCATAATTTTTTGTTTAGCTTTAATGTTATGTAAAATAAAATCCGTAACAAAGTACTAAGCAGGAATGTACCTATGAATTAACTCTTAAACCACATTACTCTGCTTCAGAATTCAAGTTATGTAACAAACTTGTATAAAAAGTCGTACAAACTAGAATGTCAAAGAATTATGGACGCTACATATAAATGAACCAAAGGGAATGACGTCATACTTTTATTTCAAGCCCATTCTCAACTTCAAAATAAAGTATAACCGACTATTTTAATTCAATGTCCGGATTTAGTGACAGGGTTTATATTTCCTTTGGAATTTTTTATCGCGAATTGCCAACCGCCATCTTGATTTCATCCATCCGCCATGTTCGTTTCGCTAGCGAATTTTAACTAATATAGGCATCGAAATGGGTTCTTTTGTGCATATTAACAAACATAATGTGACTGTCAATTTATTGCACAATATTCCGTCATTTGCACGGCCGGGCAGTGCTAAACCCTATTGATCAATAAATATCAATCAGTGTTGCCAACGCTGCGGCAATTGTCGTATTTAGTCTGCTTTCGGACCAACAAGTTACAAATAGTCTTGGGCTTAATCGGACATCTGCAAGTGCGCACCGTACTAGTACAATTGGGAAAACGTACTAGTACACACTTTTAGTACCTTTAGTACTTCAGATTTGTGAAAACACAATACATGAATAGAATATAACGAGGGTTATATATTACTTCACATCAAATTTTAAGCAGGGTCAAACATATGTTATTAGCGAAAATAAATTTAGTTATGAATAATTTTATCCACTTTTGATTCTCATTATCGAAGGTGGATGCTTCAATCTGACAAAAAGCCGAACACCGATATCGTGTAGTGTACTAAAAGTACTAAATGTCCGGTTAACAGAAGCCGTTCGGTAACTTTATTTTTAGTACAGTGCCGAGTAACATTACTTTTTAGTACATCGTACGTGTACTACCCAAGACTAGTCACAAGATCTATGGCTTCTGGCCGCAACCCTATGCATATTGTACGGTTTTTCGCATATCTATATGATACTTAAACATCAAACATAAGCAATTTTCAAACATTCATGTTCAATTGTTAATTTAAAGCATTATCTTTTGACAATCTTAACGTTAGTAAAATAACAATTTGAAATGAAGTTTACAATTAGGTAATGTTGAAAAGATTTTTTAAGTATTGCTATGACTCACCGGTGACCTTTATATGTAGCTATTGTACACAATATACACAGTCGGGAAATTTTTTTCAATGCCAACACTGGTAGGATAAACAGTGGAATTCACCCCGTCTCTGACCTTATCATGTTTTAAGTAGATTTTGCGTAATAGAATGACTCAATAATAGAATGAATAAACAATATCTTTACATGTTGTGTATGTACATTGCTATATTAATTTAATTTGTTACATATATTGTTTTTGGTTTGAGGTCTACTGGCAATCATTGCTTACTACATTTCATAATAGATATAACACAAGTAGTCAAAACTGAATGTATATTTAAACCAATTCTTGTAAATGTCTAAGCCCATAAATGCTATCATAGTGGCCATTTATTAAGTCAAACCTTAGTGGCAAAGGTGTTATTCTGTAGTGAGTGTGGTACCTTTCTATATTTTATTTTAATTTAAATTTACTTCAAAATAGGGCTCCAGAAGTCTTCTATTGCATATCACATTTATACTCTGAATCCTCCATCTAGATGTTTAAATCTATGGAAGAGATAGATATGTGTGTATATTAGATATATAGTAGTAGATAGATATGTAGTATATTAATTTACTATCATTAATGTAAGACAATTAGAATTTAAATATTAATGCATAAAATGTGCAGTCTGTCCAAATGGTATGATGTATGAACAGGGGGAAGTCAGTTTTAAATAATTATTTAAACCAGGGTTTTAGGTGCTAAATTCCATAAAACCATTAATAATAATAGTATGAGGGGGAAAATGTTTTATATTATAAAATATCACATTAGATTCATTCTGTTAAGATGCATATATTGTTGTTATAAATAGAATAAAAGGAGAGAAATTGAGTAAAAAATAAAATAGTGTGTTAAATATTCATTGACTGAATTAGTCGATTGAGCTTTTAGTTGTACTATATACCTTTAATGAACAGGGAATAGTCCCTTATGTACAGAAAAAAAATGTTTACCTTTCCCATACAGTTCCATAAATTTAAATTTTATGGAAAGTGAACTACTTGCTAGTTAAAAATTAATTGATAATAAGAAAAGCAAAAATATGTTTGATATAATTTGTTTTTTAAAAAACTTTGTTCTGTACAGTTTTAAATATTTTCACCAATGACACATTGCACAACTTTCACTCAAATTTATAAATGCCACGACTCCACTTGTTTCGACACCATTTTTTACACATAACATACATGAACATAAATACAATATTATGTGTTGCCCACGACTTCATCCTCATAAAATTTAGAAAAGCAAAAACAATTCCATGAAAACTATTCATTTTTCTAGGAAAAAAAACCATATGATGTTTTGGTGTGACTTATAACTTTAATGTATGTTATTGTAACATGTGCTAATTTTTTGTTTAATTTCATGCTGACGAAGTCGCAAGCATCAGCTAATGATGTATGTAAAAATTCATTTTGTCAGTATTTTATATCCATATATCATTGTCCTAAACATTTCCATATTAGTATGTTGCGCAATTGTTTTTTTATTTCATTGTATTACCCAATAATAATGATGTCCTTTTTATGTATTTCTTGATTTTTCTCAATCATATTTTTTTTAATACACGATATAATTCTATTTATGATCACATTCATCCTACAGACGCTGATTGCTGACCTCAATTATGACCTAAAAATCTTTATTTCAAAAGTTGACTAGTGGTACAACTTTGACTTGCATATTCCTGCATGTACACAACAGAATTCTTATGAAATGGTTTAGGTCTCAATTTTTGTTTTTTCTTATATGGCCTTTTCGTCTTTTAACTTGTCAATCTTCAACTTTATTATCTCAGCAGCCCACCTTGACTGGTACTTCGCTGTTAATAAATTAAAATTTATGTTCTGTTATGTGAAATGTCTAATCTTTAGTGTATTTGAGTTAATATGATGTTGGCAGTGTTTTATTATGTTATGAATGATCCAATTTTATCTTATAGTTTAACCTGTAATTATAATTTAATTTAAAGCACTATGCCACAGCCGGTAGTCGATTTTTCTTTCTCTATATTCTTTATTATATTTATTTACTGATTATCTACAATGTATTTATTCTCAGCACTCACAATATTCACTAATTCACCTATTAAGCAAATAGCACGCTGTTTGTTTCAATTAAACCTCTGATTATTGATTACTGTAGTGTTCAACATATGTAATATGATTTTGTTACAATGTTTTCCAAACTTTTTCGTTTCAAGGTGTGAAAGACATTCAAATACTTTATTGGAATACTGCCAGCATATCCTACTGAACTGAATAGAATAATTATCGTCATATTTTGCAATTGCGAAGGTTAAATCTAACGTTTTAATTTTTTTCTAAAAGGAAAAGCACCATAAAGCTAAGCCATGTATAAGTTACTTTTTTACCAATACACTGACACAAAAGTTGAATAGAAACACTGATTCCCCTCCGGGATTTTCATCGTTAGCCTCAAGTCCTCAAGGGGTTGACTTCGCTTTAAAATAAAGTGTCCCTGAAATGGTATCTTATGAATTTTAGCAGGAAAGTCTTCACAATGTGGTTTTCGGTTGATTTAATTTGCTAACAGTAGAATACTAGGTCTCTCGACAATTTTAAAACTGTAAAGTCTTATTTCGGTGTTATATCTTTTATGAAAGTGAAGATCGTTTTATTTTTAATTTTTAACAGTTTTTCATATGAAATAATTTCATGTTCTTTTGTTACAGCCGCGGATTTGTCCGATGCAATTATTGAACTGCCTCAGCGTTCTCCTCTCACCAAAAGGCGGTATCAAAAGCAAAGACGAAGTGCAGAGGCTTGCAAGGTAAGTTAATATAGCATATCAATAAATCATAATATAGATTAAGCTTCACTTTTTACCTCTTTTTACGTTATATTTATTGTGGTTTAAACATATGGAAATTAACGATCAAATGTTGACTATGATTTTTGTGTTCTAATAATACACAGGAAAATTTTTGACACCTCATGATGATAAACAATTTTGGATAATATCGCGTTGTTTTGCTATAATAAAATTAAATATGATGTGGATTTAAAATTTTAATTTGCTTAAACAACCTTACAAATAAAACAGAATAGACTTTACATGTCCCCCTATGAAAGGGGCCAGCAGACATTTATTGCCCTCCTGGCCCGCCAAATCTGACGTAGTTATATATTTACTGGTCCCCCTTTTTATTAATCATTTGAAAATGTCGTAATTTTTTCTTTTATATTGTTATCAAATGCTTAATTTGTGGATACATTTTATTTATTTCTTTGCAGTTTAATGACCAAATTCTCAAAGAAACTAGTGTCTAAATGTATATACATACAAATTTTAAAGTGTACTGAGACTGAACTACTGGGACTATTTATGGGTTCTGGTGGTTGGCGATTGGTACACATGTGGCTAACAGAAAGCATCGTCGCCAAAAATTGGCCTCTTGTCAGAGAGCTTTTAGAGCTTTTGCTGCTTTGTCCTGTTGACATTGAAAGACTGAAAACAAATAATTGCCCTAAGCTTGTCAAGGAATTATCCAAGGATGGAAATCACTATGGTGAGTTTAGTTTAATTCCTATTAGCCTTAATACGTCTTTTCATGTGTTTATTTATTTTATACTAATAAAAAATATATTTTAGCTATCAGGGCATTGGCTTCGAAATTGGTAGAGCAGTGGTTGAAAACTGTTAAAGGTGAACATGTTGTGCCTATTTTACTCACTGATATAACACATATAATATCAGATGCACAAACAGAAATTGAACCTAAAGAAAAAAATGAAATTTTAACGGAAACCGAACAAATTGAATGTGAAATTAACGGCGATAATTCTTTAAAAACTGGGGGTTCGTCACCTGAGTTATCGACTCAAGACAATAATGATATTATTGATACGGCTAAAGACACTGAAAAGGAGCCTGAAACGCTTCCTGTTTTAAAAATAACTCTAAAAAATGGCAAACAAATAATATCTCAAGTAGATGAAGATAGTGTAGCGTCGGATGATGTTTCTGACAAGGATAAAATAAGAGATAAACATAGGAGTAGAAGTAAAGAAAAGTCTAGTGATAAAAGTAGTAGTAGTTCAAGATCTAGTTCTTCTAAACATTCAAGTAAATCTTCGAGTGATAAATATAAAAGTAGCCATAGAAGTAGTTCTAATAAACATAGTACTAAGGAAAGATCGAAAGATAAAGAAAAGCATTCATCACACAGTTCAAAATCAAAACACAACTCGAGTAGTGGAAGCAGTAGTAGCAGTAGAAAGAGCAGTTCCTCTAGTAGGTCTAAAGATGATAAAACAAAACATAGTTCTGAAAAGGAAAAATCCAAAGATAAAGACGATAAAGGTAAAGAGTCGCCTAATCCATCCACAGAAAAATCTGATGATAAACCATCCATACATAAACTAGGAAAAATACCTAAATTAAGTGATGTGAAGAGAGAAAAACCATCTATTTCGATAGAAGTACGAAAACCTGATGATCCAAAGCCAAAAACTGTTAAAACTTTCCATTCAAAGTTTAGAAAACATGGGCTGGAGGAAGAAGTGAAACCTCCGCCTTCGCGCGCTGCGCTACTCAACAAGAAGCCCCCTCCCACGTTACCCCCTACCATACCGGTACCCAAGAGGTCTTCGCCAGTTCACAACGATACTCCGCCTGAAAAGAAACTTAAAACCGTTGACATCGTAGAAAAACCAGGAGCTATAAAATTAATTCCACCCAAACCGAAGCGTGAGTATATTTTTAATTATTTATTTTCCAACATCTTAGTAATATATTTTATTTTTACAGGAAAGGAAGGTCCTCCTTGGCCGATGCCTTCAAGAAAATACATATATTTAGATTGTAACAGTGGTAAGTCTAAAATGTATAAATTCACGGGTTTCATAGTGTTTCTTTATTCTGTAAAGTATTTATTACAAATAAATGCTGTATTTGATGAAATTTTTTCGTTGAATATGACCTGAATCTGTTCAAAGACTTTGAAGCACGATAAGGTGAAAACATCGGCGCAATGCTCTGCTTCTGCCGAAGAATGCGGCCGAACTGATCGCGACAGCGGGACCTTCGCACGACGTCGGCTGTCCTCCGACCGTCAGGGGAAATAACTTAAACGGCCCAACAGGAAACCTGTAATTAAACACGAAACAAGCGCATCAATAATATGTCAGGATATTAGACCCTATCTTTATTTATATTTTCTATTCTGCAACTAATTATGCCAAACGAGTTCATCGTTCACAATCTTAGCGACTAATACTAGTAGATTATGAATGCGAGATGTTTGAATGAGATTACTTTTCCAATCCTTATAAACTAATCTTGCGTATTTGACAAACTGGTTGCAATATTTACAAATATTACACTAGTACGGCGAGAGTATTATAAAATAATAAAAGTGTTTGTGATAAGTATAATAAAATAATAAATGATTAATGTTTACCAAATCTAAAGTATGTTTATTACTATATTGGTTGCATCAAACTGGTTGGTGTAATGGCAGACACTCTTAGAAAAGAATTATAAAACTACCACTTACAACTATATAGCAGGCACACCAGAAACTAAGTATGGCAACTTTCATAAAAATAAATTATCTATAATCTCGAGTTAAATTTGTGTACATTACATAAGCATAATTAGCTTTTTGAATTGATATAAATATTAATATATAGGTGAAACTTTCCTATTTTATCTGTAGATGTCGATTATAATTATATAAGTTATTTGCTTTGCGTTACTAATTGTCTTGTGTTGACCAAAAACGTTAGTCTTTAGAGCTTTTCCAGTTACCGAAGGAATTAAGGGATGAATTAAAAATATACGTCTCTCTGCTTTTTGCCATTACTTGCACGGTAACCAAAAAGTAGTGTAGTTCTTAGTTTTGAGACTAAAACGAAGAATTTAAAAAAATATTTACAAAGAACGTAAAATATACTGTAGGGTTCATCTAAGCTGTGAACATGATTATTAAGTACTAAGTAATTACAAAATCAAATAGAATTCTATAATATTAAGAGAAAAAGATTGAGTAATAAATACATATTTTTAGAAATAGTTAGTTACAGCTTAAGAAAGTAACAGTGCCATTCTAAGTTTATTTATATAAAAGTGATTCAAAGCACCAGTAAAAATAACCATGCGTATTAAACATAATATATATGTAATATCGACAACTCGCAAGTATACACAGCTCTTTGCAATTTTCCTAGGTAAATCTTAGATAATTCATTCATTAAATAACTACAAATTCATTTCATTGGTAGTTTAGCTTTTTACACTGCCCTATCAGCTATTCTTAGGGGACGTTTAGTAAATTACGGCCAATTAATGAGGTGTTTTCTATAAAACAAAGTGTCGAAATTTGAGAATTGCAATTTAACGACTCTACCGTGGTTCTGGGCAAATTACAAACTGTCTGTGTATATAATGAGCGAATATAGTACAATGACACAAAATAGAATATTACATCTTTTCCTAAATAATTAGCTCAGATATATACCTATTTAACCCAACCCAATCGGTTTCTAAATGGCCGAACATCTCAAATACATATCTAAATGTAATTTGAGGTAATTATTCAGACGTACAAATTGAATAGTATTAAGAAACGCTATTTACTTCATCTTACTAATATTATAAATACGAAATTAGATTAGTATAGAGGTCTTTAAATATTTTAGTGCGATGTTTTATTTTCGATAAATTCTGCTGCCAACAGCGCAAAAAATTGATAAACAGGATTTGCATCTATATAAACATTTAGATCTCTAGGAAGGTATTGAATTTAGAAAAACTTTTAGTATTCGCGTATGTAGTAATATTTGTTCAAAATTCTAACTAGCCCCAGTAATTCGTGTGCGTTTATATGTTGGACAGTCGGATCAGGTCAAAGCAAGCAAAAGCAATTTCTTGATTTCAAAAATTTAAAGGAAATGCGAATGCTTTGTGTAAAAGAAAAGTAGCTCTAAATTGCACCAGTTTGTCTTAACGTTATCAGAAATGTATGTACTCTGCACTTGGTTTGTGGAAACGGAGCCATCTCCATACGATCTTTTTTCAAACCTTTATTGTTAAAAACAATTTAGAGATCTTAAAATATTTCCAACATATATTGGGCATGTAGGAAAAATATATTTTACCTATATGTCTGATTTAAAAGCACATGCGTGCGTACCTACATATCTCGCGGTTATTTAAATGAACGCCTAATTACAACATAAGATGTGCGGATGGATACATTGCACATTTTATCTATCAATATTTCGGGCGCACACTTACATCCAAAATCTAAATAAACCTTAAGCGTTCGTTTGAAATGAATATGTTGTTAGTTAAAAGCATATTTTACCGTCTAGCAATGTAAATAAATTACATTTGAAATTGAAATCAAACATGGAGCCCTCTTTCTACAAAGTAATTTGCAGAAAAGGCTTCGACAATGGGCTCTAGGCCACTTTTTACATCCGAAATGGAATTTATAAGATATGCAGGTGGGTAACGATAAACAAAAGAGAAGGAAACTGATTTTTTCTACAAAATTATGCAAATATGACCCCTGATTATTCGGCTAATACGGCTAAAAATTTGAAAATTTACAATGCTTTTAGGAAAAAAATACTACAATAAAGTAGTGTAATCGGAAAGTGGTCAGTAAGGCCTCTAAAAAATACGTTAACAAAATTTATGTGCGTATTTACATTTTTTTTCACTTACTCTTAAAGTTGTGTTTTTTTAAACCTCAAAATTCGCAATTTCATAAATTAGAACATTTTACTTAATATCGTAGTAAAAATAATAGCTACTACTTTTACACTTATCGCTTTGCATCTATTTCAATATCGTGATTGATGACTCGCTTTGGATGCTAAGAATTTTCCGTAATCACAATAACACTAATAAAGTTCATTTCAACCGACGGAACATAGAATACAGGCCACTGTATCGTACAAACAGTTAATTGCAGGCTTATTTACACGATCTATAATAAAATCAAGACATACTAAAGAATTCAATAATTAGTTTTCGATGCGACAAAAACATTACGTTATACAATTATTTCTTTCCAACCGAGATTGCGCAATTAACTGGCTCTGCCAAAATTACCGTTGCTCTAAGATGCTTGGAACAATTTCTGGATATCGTATTCATTTAGTATCTGCTATGGGCTAGGCCTAAGGATTGATAGGTCGTTAACCAATTGCAGCTACTCCACCACAACATTGAAAGTAGATTTAATCTAAGGGAGACTAAATCCTAACCACATTACTAATAAAATGCTCCCTTGATCCCTTGGTATACAGATATTTTGTATCATGGTCCTGAGATGAAATCTCTAAATTCCATTTTCACACCTAACACCATTCCATCCCATGTATGTTCTATAGAAACAGTTATACCCTCCTAATGTATTTGGTGAGCTATTACCATTTTCTCATACTTTTATTATGTTTGCATAACAAGTAATACAAATAATTGTATTACTTGCATATGCAAGTACTATTTTCTTTGTTAATCGCGGTAATGTGTAGTTTCTCTTTTCACAAAAATATTCGTACCTAGAAAATTAATAAAGTCCGATGTTTGTATAATTGATTTAGTTTAATTAATTAGCTTTAGATCTAAATGTAGTCCATGTTAATAGATTAAACCATTCTTCGTAGTGTGTTTTTCGTATATGTAATGTATATAGTTTACATGGATGGATGTTCGTTAAAGTTTGTAGCCTAAACGGATTTCGAAGAAATTTAGATGTAGGGAATGTCTGGAAGAACATGTTAATTGCTTTTGTTTTTGTTTTTTTTAATTCCACGCGGACCAAATCGTGTGTAAAAGGCAGTACTAAATAAAAACGCAAATGTCACGAATATGCACTATGCCTTAATAATACACAAAAAGTACTCTCAATTGGCAGTTATGGGGTATTGACTGCTGACGAAGGCTTCTCAGTACTAACTCCTCCGTGACCCCATAATTATTCGTTTCGTGGTAGATATAGGCTACTCTATTGCCATTCCCGCACTTTTGTGTCCCTCCGGCCATTAGTCTATCGAACACGGCCCAAGTCAAGAATGTTCGCGGTTCATGCAATAACGGTCACTTTGGTTTTACCGCGCACCAAATTATCTTTGATGCGATCTTACAAATAAACTTTGGCAAAGGTAATCGCGCATTGCCTTTATCTATTTTTTCGTGACTTCGATATCTTAGTAGTCGGTATACGTTTATAACTTGATTGTTTGTATCGTTCATGATAATTAACAAGTTGAAGGTAATGTCAAACGTCATCCATTTAGTTCAAGTGTTCGAATTTTTAGTAAGTCTTGAATTCGAATCTCTTTCAATTAAATTAGTTAAAGCGAATGATAATTTATGTTTAACATTTTTTAATACATCTAAAATAAGAATTTCTGATTTAATATGTAAGTAGCGTAATTTAGTTTTGTAATAAAAACTGGTTTAATTGTAATTTTTGTATCAAATTGTTTTTTTTTTATAATAACAGTTGTTGGATGATAACAGTAATGGAAAGTTCGTAACAGTACTCAATCCCATGGATATCAACTGGCATGACTCTACTATAACCGTTGTAACAAAAAGTCCTTTACTCCGAAGATTCAATGATTTTTTTACTTCGTCGTTTATATTTAAAGAAATCAACAACGTTAAAATAAATTATCTTTATATATTTATTCATTCTCGTATGAAATATGCCTAATTTTGTCGTCGGCATCATTGAAAAACTTCCTACGTTATTTATATAAAAATTAAAGACAAAAATAATTCATGACATTTTTGTCTCTGAACCTCATTCTATTTGTGTTTACGTTCCCTATAAGAATATGATTTATTAAAAGATTGTCTATCACTGTGGAGAATTAATTGAGCTCAGCGTATAATCCATCGCTAAATGTGACGGGATCAAATATTAACGTGCCTACATCATGCGATTGTACTAATAATCAGAAAAGCTTAAACTATAGAAACTTAGCCAGAAAGAGATAGTTCGTCTAACCCGCTGTAAAGACGCTCGATTTACCGTTACATAATAGCGCTTTACTATGCGTTATCATTATGTAACTATTTCAAGAATACCAAAACCAACCTTATGTGCGTATCTTGAGCGACCATTGCTATTGATGTTCACATGGTTAGGTTTTATATTAACATGGTTAGTTGAGTCGAACCCTATATTATTTGAAACCAAAAAGACGCTAAACTATGTCAAAATTAACTGGCACAAATTAGTTTATGTTCATAAGTACGAATAAAACATAAAAAAATATTGTTTGGCGTGTATAGCAATCGCTTTAGTGTTTGCAAAATTATGGATAGAAGGTGGAGAATGGATACATTGCATGTTGGTTATGAGGACACTTGAATCTTGCGTGAACATTAGTTTAGTGTTTAGAGTACTGCTTATTTTTAAGAGTTAGTTCTTCTATTTTTAATGAGATAAATGTTTAATTCTGGTCAAAAAAGGCGATTTATTGATGTCTTAAGGAAAATTAATACAAGGATTGTGTTATATATTTAAAATGTAGAATTTATTCACTTCTGATTTTTTAAATGTATTTGTGATTATGGAAACCCGTGACTGTACATTTTGACTTAATACTGTTTTCAATTATTTGAAGTATTTTCCTTTTGATATGTTTCAATAATTATTTTTTCTGTTGTTACAGCTATGATGTTGCTCGAGAGTGATATGTTCATGGATGCACTAAATGCCTCGGCAACAAACAAAAAAGAACCTAAGAAAAGGAAACGACGTACCAGCGGATCCAAAGATGGTAACGCGCCAAATGATTCATCTCCACCTCATACTCCGACGACTGTCGCTAGTCCTAACAGTGAAAGCAAATCAGTACCCCCAAGATTCTATCAAGATACTCTGGACACGGAAGAAAGCAGTAAAGCATCACCAGAGAAAAGTACCGATAATAATGAAGAAGCCGATCTCGATCAAGAAATCGAAAATAATAAAGAGGAAAAAATGGATGTTTCGGAACCCCATACACATACAGTCAACGGCTTGAAAGGTGTCCTTTGTTACCATAAAAGAAAAGGTCCTAAGAAAAGCATAAGATGGCGACCGGATTCGGAATTAGAGGAAATACAATACTTTGAACTGGATGAAACAGAACGTGTTAACGTTACAAAAACATTTACAGACATGAAATATTTAGAAAGAATTCACGAAAGAGAAGCTTTTCAGAAGGGACGCAATCTCAGTAATGATGATGTAATGGAAGAAAAAACAAGTTGGAAATCATTAATTTCCATTGACTTAGATGGTCAAATACAAGTTGAATATGGTAAAAATAGCAAAGAGAAAGATATACAGGCTATTCGGCAGAAAGGTACATTGCAACCTCTTTACTTCCATAAATCAATGATTCCCGACTCACCGCATGAACCCGATGTAGAAACTCACACATACTCTGAACCAGCAGTTATACCATTAGACGATGTTACTGGCAATCAAGACAACATAAGTGATTTTCGCAATATGCCATGGCCTGAACCGAAGGGTAATGCCCCGCCTTCATCAAACACCAACATAAATGTACCTACAATGTTTCCACAAAATATGCCGCAATTTCCTTCAAATTTCCCTGGCACGCAGTTCCCAGGCGTGCCACCAGGGTTTCAAGGTGCGCCCATGGTTCCTACTGATTGGCCAAATGCAGTAGCACCAAATATGATGCCAAATGGAATTCCCGGACCGATGGCGCCTACTGGTCTTCCACCAGGACCTATTCCCCCAGGAAATATGCCTCCCGGAATGATGATGCCCCCAGAAAACATGATGATGGGTCCGGAAATGTTTGGTGCGCCTAATCCCCTTTACCCAGTGCCACCTGAAGGATTTAATATGCAGCAAAACATGTTTCCCATGGACTTTAATATGGCAGGACCACAGGTAGCTCCAGGACCAGATGGTTTTAACGGCCCTGGTAATTTCCGTGGCGCTATGCGAGGTCGGGGTGGAGGTTGGAGGGGTAAAGGTGGAGGAAATTGGGAAGGACCTCCGAGAGGTCGTGGGGGCCATGCGCGGGGTAATAGAAAAGTTGTATGTATGTATTTCCAGAGAAAGGGTTCGTGTAGGCAAGGCGACAATTGTACTTTCCTTCATCCCGGTGTTAATTGTCCTTTCTAATTTCTAGAGCTTATGAATATGCAATAATGTGTACAAAATTATAGGTACATTTTAATAAGATTTAATTTAACGACCAGGCCGGTCCAAAAAAGACTGCTAATGTAAATTTGTAAATAATTAATGTAAATATTGTGTTAAAAACTTTTTACGAACTTGGTGCAAGTAATAAAAATATATACTGTTATTGCTTACGTTTATTGGTTACCCTATCCTTTCATTTTCTATAGCGCTAAAAAAGTAGAGATCAGTGGTAATGATAATAGAGGTCAGTGTGTTGACTCTTGACCGCAGTTTATATAAAATGGCTAAACAATTTAAGGTTCTTGTTCATTGACGTTGATAAATAGACATGCTCTAAGACGAGATATTTAGCGCCTATTCGATTTTCACTATTTTAGCCCTGGCGGTGGGAGTATTTAAACTTGTAATAGAGATGCTACTTAATAACCACGACGAGTTTGTAAAGACTCAAGAAGAAGAAGAAGAAGAAGAATAGAGATAGAATTAACTGTCAGTAACCATCTCGGGCTTTAAAGTTGGAACGAAGTAAAAGCTGACATTGCCAAGTGAAGACCTATCTACTTAAACATATTAGTGATCTTTTAGGGTTAGTTTTAAAAATAATAGGTATGGGTTAGTAAAATCGAATAAGAATCTTTTCGATTTTCGACAGTCGTTCATGGAACTTGTAAGAAAACTATAAAAAATTCTCAAAAAATAAACCAAAATTTATTTAACATTTTTAGAAACTTTTTTACAATTGTCTGATAAATAGACGAATAGGTATAATGTTTAGCAAATTAAATAAAAAAAATATTTCAATGTTTACCAAATAAAGTACTTCGTTTTGAAGATGAAAAAGAAAACCATCGAAATACTAAATTCTATAAATGAATAATTTAGTTCGCATCCCATCTCTACTACGAGTTGTCATCAAGTTCAAAGTTTATAAGTTGTCATTGTCATTTTTTTTTATTATTCCTCGTTTGCAAAATCAAGTGGTTGTGTGACAGTTTCCTTTATCCAATAATTATGTTTTCCTTTCTTTTGAAAAACAACTACTTACAAAAGTAGTATAGTTAAATACCTTTTGTTTCTTTTATCAAATAACAAAAGACAAGTTTTAAGATGGTCTTATTATGTTTTGATAATTTAGTTATTTTCGATAATCTAGCGTTGTATTCTTTATTTTCATCCTGTGGACATTAAAACTTGTTATGCAACGTTGGTTTTTCATGCAAGAACAAAAGAAACTAAAAAAACATAAACCAAAGGTTAACCAAGGAATGGCTGCTCAAAACAAAACTAAAGCAAAACCGGAAAATCTAGTTATGTCCCAAGAATGGGTGTTTACCGTTTTGGTTCCTAATTTAGGCCCTAAAGAACGGGTTTATATATCTGGAAGTACAGCAGAATTGGGTGAGTGGGACATAAAAAAGATGGTACCATTGGAACCGAATGAAGGTACAGATTTATGGAGCACAAAGGTAATAATACCAAACACTTGTGATGTTTTTTATCGTTACGCCATATGTCTAGTCAATGAAGATACAAAAAATTTAATTGTTAGGAGATGGGAGGTCAACATCCATCCAAGAGTTATTAAGGAAAATGCCCAAACCCCCTCTACAGATATATTTGGAGAATTTCAAGGTGATCAAAAAATAAATAGAGGTTGGCTTACAACGCAGACTTTAGTGCAATTTAAATTCATGAATGAGCCATTGAAATTGAAGAGTCGTCTTACAAACAGAATAATGCTTATTAAAGTGACACCAGTTAACTTGTCATTTGGAACTGAGGGCCAATATGAGGACTCGCAAAGTATTGACACTCAAGAAGGGGAGAGTCCTCTTGGAGTTACTGTTGAAGTTTGTACACTTGACAATGATCCTCAACTTTGTCAGTTACAACCACAAGCGCAATTTGGTAGAGAATATAGAGCTAATGATGTCCTACTTGTTAATATGTATGCCCCAGATCATAAGGTCCTAGCCTATCTTATTGATTTCTATTCACACAGCAGTCGTGCAGCCATGGATGATCCTCCATATCATGTTGGTTACACATATGTTCTGCCAAATATGTTTAAACCATCTGAAGGGGACTTAGAGTTACCGGTAACTTGTAATGTTAAACATAGACCTCTAGGTACTGTCAATTTTGAATATCTCATTGTTTATCCAATGAAGGAAAACATTTGCAACATGCAAGTCTCATATGCAAAGCACTGGGATCCCACATGGACAGGTTTGGAAGTTGGTCATCGAGGTTTGGGTGCAAGTTTTAAAACAAAAGAGTGAGTTATCATGACAAAATTTTTATTTTAAACATAAAAATATTTGCTTATCATTGACTTATTCATTCCATAAATTCATATTTGAGACTTCAGCTGTTAGCCATATTTTAATAATTTAGAAAGTCTTAAATGTGCCAGTGAAGGACTTTTACTTTGTATGACTGCAACCATATCAAAGTGAATAAACCATATATTGCCATCATAAAATATATGGCTTCAGCTTGAGTGCACTCTATAATGAAACTATTTTCAGAGGAAATGCTATTCGTGAAAATACAATAGCTTCTCTAAAACAAGCAGCTGCCAGTGGTGCTGACTTGTTGGAATTTGATGTTCAGCTAAGTAAAGATATGATCCCAGTCATATATCATGACTTTCATGTATGTATTTCAATGAAACGAAAAAAGGAGGTTGATTTTACAGAGATGCTAGAATTGCCTGTGAAGGACCTTACTTTGGAGCATCTGCAAAAACTCAAGGTATAATGTTGTGTAATGTCAATCAAATGTTTTGTGATTTCATGTAATCCTGATTAAAAGTTGTCTTATAAAAGAGTGCAATGCATACTAGTCATTCATTACTGAGATGTTATCTATCATATGTAGAATTATATAAAGCTGGTAATAAGGGAAAACAGCATTTTAAAGTGTTTTAGATACTGAGGTATCTATTAAAAATAATTGAGGGACAAAAGAAATGTGAATTCTTTCATTTTTAAAAGCAATAAATTATATTTTCCTTATGTCTTTCTAGGTTTATCATTTAGTTGAAGGTCGTAACCATGAAATTCTGTTCTTTGATGAAGATTTAGAAGAACATCAGCCATTTCCTACATTAGAAGACACTTTAAACAGTATTGACCTGCATGTCGGATTTAATATTGAATTAAAATGGACAATGGAGCTTAATGATGGCACATTTGAACTGAACAATCCTTTTGACATGAATGTTTATGTTGATAAGGTATTATTTAATTTCACAATGCAACTATTTTAATAAGAAACACGAATAATAATAATAATGTTATATTTATAATTCTTACAACAAAACTGAAATATCATGACATAGTTTACTACAAAAACATTATTTATTACATTATTAAATAGTAAAATAACATTTTAAATGTACAGGTTTTGGAAGTTGTTTTGAAGTGTGCAGGCGAGAGGCGTATTGTATTTTCTTGTTTCAACCCTGACATTTGCACTATGGTCCGGAACAAACAGAATAAATATCCAGTTATGTTTTTAACTGTTGTAAGTATATCATATTTTTAATAGTTCTAATTATGTTCATCTTTTAATAATATATGACTTAATATTATAAATGCAAAAGTTTAGATGGATGAATGTTGTAAGAGTTTTTTTTTGCCTAAATGGCTGAACGGATTTTAAAGAAATTTAGCAAAGATGTAGAACATAGTCTGGAAGAACACATAGGCTACTCACTTTTTTTTTAATTCCACGCGGACAGGCTCGCGGGCGTTAGCTATTGTTAAATAAAAGAATACTCTATTGACATACATTTTTCATTAACACGAGATACTTTATAAACTGTTTATTAATCTTAAATTTCTTTAAGGGTATTACAAACAAATACCAGCCTTACAAAGATCCCCGATGTTTGACCATCCCTGCAGCAGTACAGAATGCCATCAGCTCTGACATCCTCGGAATTGTAGTTCATACAGAAGATCTACTGAGAGATCCAACTCAGGTAAGATAAATTTCTTATTATTTAAATTCTTATACACTACAAATTAAACAAATAATGCAGTTGGAAACATTTTACTCCTCAGGTTTTTTTTTCTTTGTGAAATTCCAGAATTTTTATCTAAAATTTAACACTTTTTTCAATAAAAATGCAAAATGATTGTTGAAATAAATATTTTAATCGTAAAGGATTTTAACGTTCTACATGTATAGTTTATGATATCGCGGGTAACTGACCCTTAGTTAATCGGGTAATGACCTTATTTATCTTCTGACTCGTGCAAAACGTGATGAACAAGGTGCTAACTAACTGCAAGCATATGAATAAAGCAAATAGAAAAGGACATTTACCTCGTGATATGGGCCTTTGTGCATAAATTCAGTTTTTGGTAATAGATACTGTGTTTTTTTTATAGTCGAACTCAAAATTAATTGTTACGTTAGCGAAAATCACTTTAGCAATATTTGTTGCTCAAGCTTATACTTTATAATATAGATAAGGAATAAGGATGGATTTATTTGGTTGTTTAATTTTCAATATTGGAACAAAATAATAATACGAAAATTTTTCCGCTAATTGGATCATCAATATTTTAAATATACCTTGTACTTTTTTACTTTGTTTACTTGTATAGTCATTCGTATTCTGAAATAAATTAAATTACGTGCTAATAGTAGATATAAATAATAGACGTACTTGTCTAATTGCGTTTTGTTTGTACATTCAGTTGCGCTCTTCTAATATTAGTTCAGTCACGTGAATTACTTTTATCTGCTCCAAGGTTGACGATTGTTTGAGCTTCGCAACTCTAAAGGTGTATTGTATCGTTATTTGTAATTATGTTTAAAGAAACAAACATTTGTATGTTGCATGTTACAACCTTAATTGAAAATTAGTTCATGGTCCGTTGATTGTGTTATATCAAAATATTTTACCCCAAAATAAAGTAAAAGGAAGACAAAAAAACACCGAAATTAGGTATTCAAATCCCATATCATGTTAATATTAAAATATACAAGTGTATATATTGTGATCATGTTATAACTTCGTTAATCGAACAATGTTTCTAATTTTCAGGTTAAACTTGCGACTGACGCCGGACTTGTCATATTTTGTTGGGGCGATGACAATAATGATAAAGACACCATCAAAAAACTGAAAGAGATGGGACTTCACGCCGTGATATATGACAAGCTCGATCAATTTACAACAAAACAAGTAAAGGTAACTTTTGCTTTCATCAATTTTAATAATAAATCATAAACAAAAATAGGTTGAATGATTCAGGCTCTGGCAGACACAAGCATGTTCTAAAACAAAATTCGTTTTATTTCTTTTTTTTGGAACATCACGCCATTTAACCTCGGCGACTGCATATTTTTCAATCTACCCACATAGTTATAGCTTAACTTGATATAATTTCGCTTGGCGTAGTGCAGCGCTAGTTGTGAGCACGAGGGCTTTGTTGAGTAGAGTTGTGTTGGTGCACGCAGGAGAGTATATTCCTGGTGGAGGCGCGCGAGTCGCAGCGCGAGCTGATGACGCTGGCGGCGATGGAGGAGTCCCCGTCGGGCGCCTCCTCCGCGTCGCGCGGCAGCCTGGAGCCCGCGCCGCAGCCCTACCTCGACCTGGACGTGCGCACGCGCTTGCAGCAGCACTCCACGGTCACCTCGCTCGAGTCCCTCGCCTCCTCCATAGACCTCAGAGACGATCTCAATGACAGAAATTTAAAACGCAATAGAGATATCATTACGAACGTCGAGAAGGAGTCCCAAGTTAAAGAACAAAGGAAATCATTCTTCGGACTACTTCCGTCGGGTGATGCGGCGAAGGGGTCCCCCAAGAAGTCGCGTAGAGATAGTTAATACTCTCATTTGTACGCTTTTTCATATATTTTCCATTTTTTAATATATTTGCTCAATTTTAAATATGTAGTAGCTACGATTTCATCGCTTTATATACTTTATAGTTGTTACATTTGATATTATGTAAGTTTTTCTTTAAATTACTGCTACAGAATATTCTAAAGTATCATTTTACTTATTAATTGCCAGCCGAATATTCTGAATATTCGACTACTAAACTATTTTTGAAACTCATAAAAGTTTTAATAAGGTTATTAAATGTATAACTTCTATTTTTTTGAACAGTAATTTGTCGTGTTTAAATATTATTTACTACTAAAATTGCAGAAACTCTATTTCATTTGATCATTAAATCTGAAATAACTGAAACTTAGTCGTAGTAATTTGATAAAAAAAAAAGAAAAATGCGTAGAAATTTCTTATCATACAAATTACAAAAGTTCCAGATCCTTACTTTAATTTTTGTTACCAGTTTTATATAAGTATAAAATTTAATTTAATTTCTGTGACTAATTTATAAATACGTAACACTACCATCTGTGATATATTTCGTATTGTAACTAATCAGCATTATTTTTAAATAAATCTTAAGTTCCTCTGCCAAAGACAATTTATTTTATTCTATTTTTTATGCGAATTTTGTTTAACATGTCTGTACCCGAAGGATACATGTTCTTCCATAAAATAAAGGTAACAATTATATGAAAAAAAGATACAAGGTGAGTATCGCGACAGGGCACTGGACTAGTTCAATTCAAATTGTGTTTTCTTATTTAGTAATATTAATTGCTGTAATTTAAAACTTTTACCCTTATCATTCATGTTTCATACATATAAGAAACCATAATGCTATTTTAGCCAATTTAAATAAAGTTAAGATAATGCATATTAATAAAAAAATAAAATTATTTGTGTGTATAAGAAAACATCTTCGAAAGAAATAATTTTTCCTTGCCCTATTATGCGCTATTGCACACAAAGTTAAATTCTCTACAATATTAACGAACATAATAAAGATTATATATTTATGGGGAAATGAAAAACTTTTTTCTAGGATAGTGTATATTTGTAAATAAATACTTAAGATACAGACATGTATAAGGATATAATTGCTATTCTATGTATTAAGTACTTTGATTACACAGGACGGAATGTTTCTAATACAATCACAACATAAGTTTAAATAGGTAAAAAAATAAAATTATATAAAATACTTCATCTTAAAATATAATCCAATATATCGTGTTAAGCAAAATATTTATCGTATCCACCTTCAGAGATTAAATATACAAGAAAAAATATATTCATGCATATTTGTTACATAGAATAATATTGTATATTTACATAATGTTAAGGCATTAACGCTTTCTTGGCACAAGTTAACAATCAAGAACATTTTCGTTAGCACACATTTATACAAACCCCAAAACAGCTGCCTATCAACATTATACCTTATTGATATGTACCAAGTGAACACAATACTTGCGCGGAAAAAAACAATTTTGTATTTCTGTAAAAAAAATCTACTCCACTTTACATCGACTCTTCCTACTTTTTACACATGTTTTTTTTATAGCGATAATTCACATATTTATATAGAAATTCCTCACGCTTTATTAATACCGTAAACGTACAATTAACAACAAAAAAGTCAAGCTGAGAACGAATAATAATTCTTATCAGAATGAACCTAAATAATAAAAGCTAACAAATCGAAAGACCATTAGGAGGAAGGACCATTTTATACCATTTAAGAACTTAAGATTATTTTTCAGAATATCCTTACTCAATAAAGCAGTTACCTTTTATAATCTTTTGCAAAAATAAACTTGAAAAAAATCAATGACATAAAACGGATGAATTTATACATAGTCGCACATTTAATGGCACACATCACATTCATTTTACCATTAAAAATGACTTTTACATTTATCAGAATTTTAATATTTTCCAGGATTTACAGCAAAAAAATTCAAACATAATTTGAATAAATTTCAACATTTTGACAATATAAACAATTATTACATTATATTTAAGCATCAATTAATGAGATCTTGTACAGGAATGATCTCTATAATGTTGGATTTATTTTTAAAGTACTATCAGATCTCTGACTTATGATGATCTTAATATAAAAATAGTTTAGCAACTTTGGCTTACCTTTTAAATATTGTAAGTATTGAATTATTACATTTTGCAAAATATGGACTTCCGAAATTTTAAAATTTGATTAGTAATGTATTTAATCTGCTTTCCTTCTTATTTACCAATTTCTTTAAGACTAGTATTATTGTGATTTAATATTACATAACTGAAATAAATACTTTAAAATAAATAATTATTTTTATTCATACCCACTTAAAACCTTTGTGCGTGTGATGATATTTTACCCGTTATATAATAAAACAGTACATTGATTTAAGAAAATATAAAAATAATTAATTCCTTATATACCATTTTTAGTTAATAATAATTACTTAATTGTCTTTTATGTAAAAAAAATAGGGATGTAATTGTGTGATATAGGTAACAATTCCATAAATAAACTTAAAGCTAAATAAATGAAGATTACACATTAAGTAAAATAGATGTGTAACAGAAGTTTTATGTATGGCCGCTTAGATTTTGTGCAGAAATTCTTGTAGGTTTACCAACGAATTATGCTCAATAAAAAAAAAAAGTCCCGCAAACAAACCTGAACAGGACCAGACTGCTCTAAAGACTCCCGTTAAAACCGTTTTATTATTAAATTTGAAAATTATATTATATATCCTCATAAATATGTAATTTCTAAAACTAATACGAATACAACATTGAAAATGTTGAATAAACATCTATATTTATTAAATGGTCCACGAAATTTCCTTTTTAACTATAGACAATTTTTACAATATACAAATTACATTATTAATTTTTTAATATAAATTTCGATTGCATACAAGTTAGTATGTTCTTACTAAATATGATTAAGTACTTTGTGCCATAGCATTACGCATGGCAAAATTGATAACCCACTACATAATACCAACAGAGTTTACTGATATTCTTATTGTAATTAGAGACATTTTCAAAACATAATAAACAGCATACATAACTAAGCTTTAAATCTCTCGAAAAGGTACGGATTCAATCTCTTACAGCTACCCTATTTTTACACAACTAAGATAGACATTCAAGGTGTCTATGCATTTATTTTGGACGGATTGTTTTCACGTTTCAGTATAACTGATTATTTTGACTGGGTAACATGAAGAATTTAGCAAGACCTGCAGGTGGTTTAGTTTTAAGATGTTCTTCAATAAATTGACACGGACAGACGTATTTCTCTCCGTGTCTGCCGGCCACCATGGTGCTCAGGTTTAGTCGATTTTTGATGGCGTACGCTCCCCATCGTCCCGCGTATCGTAAAAAAAGAAGCGCAGCCCTTTCCTGTGCGAGACAAAACGCGATATATTCAGTTACATTTTTGTATTGTCAAGTCAGAGGTTTGTTTTAGGTTTATATGTAAAGCTGACTTGCCAATGTAATTTGGTCAATCGATACCGCGGCGCCTGAGCCAGTCGTTGCAACACGGGCAACAGGCGCGCGTGTCTTTTGGCTCTTTGTTGCGCAATATTCCCTCGACGTACTGACAGGGGCAGAGCGCGAGGGGCAAGTGGCGCGGCGCCGCGGGGTTGCCGCCCTCCTCGTCCAGCGTCCAGTACAGGCGACGCCGCAAAAAGTCCTTGCCCCAGCGTTGTAGGTACCGGAGG
>NW_013525102.1:3845489-3850772 GCF_000836215.1 Papilio polytes
TTACCCACCTCTACATTACATACATACATATTTATATTAGGTGTTTATTACCAAAAACATATATTGGAACCGGTTAATTTGCATGCAGGACTGTATAAAAATATTAGAATATGTTATTAAATTATTATTAGCACGTTATTGGGATATGCTTTTATATTTCTCTTAGCTTTTAGACCACCCATATTAGGAAAATGTTAATAGAGGCGACAAGAATGTTAGGTAAATTTTCCATCAGCAAGCCTGGTAGTACGAACATAAACAAAGTATGTGACTCTTACAGTACAATACACGTGTATATTATTACGTAATATCTCATAATTTGTAAAAACCCTTTTGAAAACATTGATACGGCTCTACTTCAGCGACGACATTTATACGATTCCAAGTAACATAGGGAGGCATTGACTGTGTGGAATCACATATGGTATATCTTTCACATGGAAATATAAACATTAAGATTACACAAATCTAGGAATATGTAAATCGTCGTCGTATTAATATGCTTAAAGTAAAACATTCACGTAAGATTTAGAAACAGTTGTGACTCATAATATATCACTACCTACATGACGAGTGTAAGCTGATATTTTTAAGTTTCAAGAAATATCTATAAGGAAAAACATATTTTTCTTTACATTTATATAGTCACTAGCCAGCTTTGTTGAATATAAACTAGCAGAACAAAATCCTGAAATATATATAAATTAATGGTCAGTAATACGAAACGGGCGGCAGATGCTTAGCTTACTTAATATTCAACGCAACCAAGTCGCCAAGGTCGTACTCATCAAGGTTTTATTAGTCGGTCGCAATGTCTCGGCGACAAAACAAACGCACGGAATAGCTACTGCATTGATATGAATCACAGTTTAGTGAATACATTGCAAGTCATACTTGTATTTGCACGTGCACATTATTCAGTTTTAAATATTGACAAACAGATATTTTTCAATATCTGTTTGTCAATATTTAAAACTGAACTACTTCAACATTTTTATCTTGGAATTGTCTTCTATCTATATAACCCTCTAAACTGATATCTATGCTGTATCTTACAAGAACATATGTTCTTGAATATTCATAAATGGGTTATGATAGATAATATTAAAATGGCTAACTTAATTGCTAGCAATGTAAAGATTTCATCACAATTTATTTAACTAAAAGAAATTAGTTTAAAAAATATTACTAACAAATAAAACTTACTATAGGATTTACCCTTAGAGAATCCTAAGTTTAGTTATTTTTATGCAGTAAAAAATTGTTTGGGACACCTTTAGAGATGGGAAACACAAAGTTAATATACAACTGAAACTACTACAATATTTGTTTTAGTATTACAAAATGCAAGCATTAATAAAAAATGTTGATACTAGAAACATAATTACATGTTTTTTAAGGAAAAAAAAATAATTCACCTTTACCACACTTAACTATATGTATTACCTCCAAAATGATATTAGATAACTAACAAAAAATAGTTTAATAAGAGTGCCCTTACACCATGTTATTATATAAAACTTTTACTACCATTGATAGTCCAGTTGGTTAGCAAATAATTATAGCAATTAACTAGTTAATATAATAACCCTTATGAAGAATGTTAAGGATATGGCATTGCACATAGAATAAAAATGTGTTTTATGTTGTAAAACACTTTCTATAGGCTTTATTCTATTTCACTTCAATTGGTGTTCATGTTTTTAATTATTTTTTTCAATTCTTATTTAATAAACATTTCTATTGAGATATATCTTATTAGTGCATGTGTTTTAAAGATGATTAGCACAATCCTTTGCAGTACATAATGTTAACCAATACTTAAATAACCATTGGCAATTCCTTGTCAAAACCCTTGGCAAACTAATCAAAAACACTAGATAAATAGAAATTAGATGTCACCTTGATATCTTGAAAAATAAAATCTTCTATTAATAGATTCTATTAGTAAAATAAATGTTGTAACGTGAAAACACTTATTAAATAATAAATAAATATAAAACCATACCTGTTTCCTGGAGAGTCTTGTAGACTGACTTCCTTGTATAACAATGTCATTGACAGTTACATCAAGTCTTTGTTCCCATCCTTGCATGATAGTTTTTCCTTCTTCACTCTCAATAAATTGTTGAATATGAGCAATACATGGACCAGAATCAAAATATATAAAACACAAATTCACTTTATGGCATGAAATTTTTCCTCTGTCATCTAAAGCCAGTAGTAAATTATGCTTAGTGAGTAACTTGTTAACACTACCCAAGCACTGCTCCAGGCCCTTTGATAGTCTTAGCTTGATCCACATACAGAGGAATATGGCCATAGCATTGAGTATCAACCATAACACTCCAAGTGAAAAAAGTGTCAGGCCAGTTAAACCAGAGAAGAGAAGAGACAAAAGCACCACAAATGCTAATGTAATCCAACAAACAAGGACCCGTTTATAACAGATGTTGTACAATGTAAAACGGGCATCATTTACAAGGAGTTCCATCGCATGTACATATTCTTCAACAGTTAGCTGAAACAAACACACTCTCAGTCTAAAGCAAAACTATAACCAAATATATTCACTTTATTTATATGTAACTCAATTGTTGAGAAGAATAATGAAGTTATTAACAGTACAAATATTATTTAAGTAAAATTTGCAACAATATAGAAAAATAATCCTTTTTATACTTACTGTTAAACCTTGAGCCATAAGTTCTTCGGGTACTAATTCAGGTCTAAATCTTGCTGCAGTTATCCAAGGCCAGCTTGCATTTACAGGCAACACTGTTACCAGAAGATCACCATTTGCTGTGAATTGAACCGTTTTTAGTGAGCAAAAGTTTGAAGTAATAAAGCGCAAACACCGAATTTTAAAAGTTTTTAAACAGAAATCTATTGATACATTCAGAAAATCATTGAGGTATTCAGAAAAGTAAAATAAAACTGTTAATGTATATTAAATGTATTTGTATGTCTTTAAAATGAATTATCGTACGAAAAGTTTGAAAGACACATATATATTAAAAACATTTATTTAAAATCAATAAAAGTAAAATTTCTACTAAAATTTTAGTTTAATAAATGAGAGTCAAAATAAAAACTTACAAAAACCAGAACGAATGTTCACGAATTCTACATTTTTAGTGAGATTTCCATGTGATGTATTTTCGAGATTCCTGTCTCCTCTTTCTAAATTAACATGCACAGTTTCCGTATTTAAAACTGCAGGAACTTCTTGCTGGACGGATAGTGAAGTACTTGGAGTATTTGATATTTTTCCGTCAGATTGGTGACCATTAGTTTGTGGAGATTCATCATCGAATTTCACCCAAGTTTTCCGAGGTTCCTCTTTATTCAAATTACCATTAGATTCAATAACATCGTGAGTTTTATCTTGATTTGTAGACATCATGTAGGTAACATAAAATTATTGTATTCAAATCTCTTCTACCCCAAATATATTTAAAATTATCTCGATTTCTAAAATTCTAACAAGTGGTCGAGTTTCGTTGATTTACGTTTGTTTGACATTTTGTACGTCACGTTATCACACTTTTTCTAGTGTTACCAATTTTACTTCATTTTTTACCTAGGTTTCTGGGTTTTTAAACTAAACATCAACAGCAGTCAGTATTAACCGTCGTTATCGCACAGCCTGTGCTACTCTGCTTGTTCCTTTGTTTATGAATATCAATGTATTATGTAATACATAATATATAATGTATTATGTGATTGTATATGTAAGCCTAGGATAAATTTTTGCTATCTTTCGTCTTTTTTGAAAATGTTAGGGCCTTTAATGTTATTACCCATTTTTTGTGTCTTGTGAGATTTTAATTGTTACCGATTCGATATTTCTTAAAAATCTACTAAACTGGCAACACCACGAATATTAAAAAATCCGCGAAAAATTAAACAAGAAGCGATCATAATAAATTGATATCATAATATATCTTTAGAAATAAACCGATAGTATGCCGATTTTATCAGTTATTTTTAATATGTTTAAATGGAATTATTCTACTATCATACATAAATGTTATGTACATATTTTTTAATTTGAACGAAAAATGTGTACTCTTGTATTAGTTGTAAGTATCGCTGGTCTCTGCACATAATATACGTATTTTATTGATGATATATTTATGAATAATCTTAGAAATTATCTTGCGATATTTGGTATGTTGTTTTGCACTAACAAATCTATCAATCAATCCAAATAGACACGCTTAAATATAAAAGGTTGAGTAGCAGAGCCCATAACACTTGCAATTATTATCAATTGATTTTAGAACAAAATTACTAAGTTTTCTAATCAGTTGTGCAGCAATGATTCTGTCCCTACCTGACCGAAATGCTGTCCGACCGGTTTTCCCGCTCTCGTACAATCCGCAAAATCACTCCCACAGTGAAGCCGGTTCGCTAACACATCGTACGTATTTACAGTTCAACAAATGTTCTAACTTTTTCACATGTGACAAAAAACGGTCACTTAACTGGTTAATAATATTCTAGAACTTTTAGTAATGATTTTGTAAGCATTTGTGTTGTTAAAGATTTACATAAATTTTGATTTAGTGTAACTAAGTGTATTTTGAAACTAGGTTAATATAGTTGACTGTTGTTTTAATTTAGTAGCGACCGTTGACCGCTGCTTAAATTGATATAAAGTTGAAACATTGAGTCATGTTAGATGCACTAAAATGGAGTCCTTGCCTAAGCAGTTCGTAACAGCTATGCGAACACTTTTTGATATAATGGACGATAAACATACGGGCTGTGTAAAACTTACGGATATTGAAAATCGTTGGCGCGACGATCGTACTAAAGGTTTACCCCGTGGTGTTATTGAAAGTTTACAGAAGGTAGCTTCACATGATGGTTTGTTAACTTTCGAATCATTCTGCACTGGCCTAAAAATATGTTTATTACGAAACCAAGTCCAAAACGCTACCAAAAAAGGAAGTAGTATGGATGAAATAGAAAATTCTGTAATGCATTCCCAAGTAAGCGCTCAAGTACACCGTCCGCCCTCCGCTCCGTTACTAGACATTAATAGTACACAAAATCGGGATAGAAATTGGATGCAAAGGAATCCAGAAACCTCGACTCACGGCCAACATAGGACGCAAAGTATGCCCCAATTGATTGAAGACAAGGATAACCCATTACCAGATTTAATGCACAACGTAGGTACAGCGATATCTAAACACGATAATACTCAACGGATGTATGGTCCTCCGAAACCACCGAGGCTGGAAAAGAATCAACTCGACAGAAAAGAAAGTG